>NW_020174704.1:3275880-3341106 GCF_003031525.2 Neophocaena asiaeorientalis asiaeorientalis | reverse complement strand
CAAAAAAAAAAAAAAAAAAGTTCATTGGGAGAAATTATACACATAATAGATTCCCAGAAGATGTGCAGTGTCCATCTGGCTTGGTGGTTCTCAACCTCATCTGTCAGGCCTTAGTATAAAAAGGCCACCTTTACTATCCTGAAATGAAATTCCTAATAATGTAACTTACCCACACAAATTACTCTGAACATTAATAAGAATGTCTTAACCATATATAAAGAATACACAGAAGGAAAGAGGGTATGATGAAAATCATACGTATTTCAGTATGTACATGCTGGAGCAGAACTTTTCAGAAGAGAGAATGAAATAGTTGCCTGTCTACAGCTATAGGGAGAATCATCATGCTGGGACAGCTGCATACAGATGCAGAATGACACAGGGGTGTTTTGCTGATAACTGAGATATCACAAGGGTATGCCCTAGGCGACATGATTTTCTAAAAGAGTGAGCAACTCTTAGTAAAATTCCATACGAAACAAAACAGTTGTCTTCTTTTGGTTTCTATTGTGTTAGCATTCTTGGAAAATTCAGTGTATCTTGACACAAAACAAACAAAAAATTTTGTTTATATGTAAAACAGTTAGATTCTAGACTTAGAGTTTTATAAACAAGTTTTTCACTTATGTACATCAGGGCACTCAGATATACAGGATTTAGGGCAGTTCTTTGCAGTTGGTGGCTGTCCTGTACATTGCCTGGCCACTGCCCAGCAAAGGCCAGTAGTGTCCCCCTGTCCTGGGGCAACCAAAAATACCTGCATGCGTTTCTAAATTGCTCCCTGAAAGGTTGTCCTGTCTCCATTAAAAACCACTGCTCATCTACTCTAAGTCTTATACCTGGATCAAGGTATCAAGGGAGAAAATCAGAAAAGTGAATGTCTGAATTTTGAAGAATCTCTTTATTAACTTTTACTTTTTATGCAAAGTTTATAAAATACACGTACAACGGTATTAAAAGTATCACCAGGTAAGTCATTAAGTGTTAGTCTTAATTTCTGCAGGAAAATTTCCATTAGATCTCAGGGCCTAGAGAAGCTAGAGTTCATTTTGGTATTTTCATGTTTTGTTAGGCTGCATTTCCTTTTTAGTTTTGATGCTAGGAAGCTTAGAGCTATATTTGCAGCCCACTTTTAATAGTTATGAGGATATATATACATAATATATCTCCTCTCCTGACCTCGTATCACTTTTTGTTTCCTATTTTCTCCTTGCTTGAGTTATGTTTCTAATTTTTAAATGCTTGCATTGATGCCTCAGAGCCTTCTGAAAATGAGTATATGTAAATAAATAAAGTGAGTAAAAATATTTGGGAGCTCTATCTGAAAGTTTTGGTACATTAATGTTATTTGTAGGCATGAAAAAAGTGGTGCTACACCCCATTAGTTCTGCCTGCAAAAATGAGTGTCTGCAGAATCCCAAATTGTTCCATAAATAAGCCATTCTACTTGCTTCCTAAAGTTTTTCCACCCTTATTTTCAGAACTAAAATTAAGAAGCATGCAAATTTTATAAATTACTATTTTTTCATCTTTTGAAAATGAAAAAATCACCCAAATGTTTATACAAACATAAAGAAGAATGAAAGTGAAAAGCCATATTCACCCAAATTCTCACTTACTTACACATTATATGTTATCTTTCTTTTTTTTCCTGGCCTTTGCCCATCTCCTGAGTAATTTAATATAGATTTTTTGTGATTATAACTTACTTTAATGTCTTTTCTGGAAATAGATAAAAGTATATTTATCCATAAATGCATAGTATATAAACAATGCTGCCTTATTATATAATACAGTTTTTAAAAAATTTTGGATTATTTTAAATAAATTCATGGGCCTGGAATTACTTGATCAAGAGGAAGAACATATTTTTTGTGAGATTGCCTTCTGGAGGAGTTTTGCAAGAGCTGCTATTGGACAATGAACTTTATAAATTTCTTTCCTTAAAAAAGAATTCTTGAGCCCTCTGCTGGAAACGTTTAGTATTTCTATGGAGTAGTAATATATGGGCGTTTTACAATTCTAAATGTAAGATTTTTTTAAAACGAAAACAACCTGATAGCAAAAATATATGGCCTTTGTGGTTAATTTCAAGATAAAAGCATAAGTAGCCAAACAAAACTTTTGAGAAGATTTATACTGCAAGTCGATATTCCATTTGAGTAGAATAATGATGCTAATATTCAAATGAAGGGCTAATTCAAAGGCACTGAATGTCCTAAGTTAATTTGTGAATATTTTATCTCCTTTGTATACTTCATAAAAACCATCCATTTGTAGTTTGTTCTCAAGTTGAGATCCATTAATTCATCAAGTAGTTAATGAGCACCTACTATGTGTTAAGGACTCACTAGATGTTAGGGCTGCATTGATGGAAATCACGCAGTGAATGCTTTCTCAGAGTGGCTTGAAGAGTGAACGGAAATGCCAGGTCAACACACCATTGCATTTATTGGAAATGGATTACCAGGGGCCTGAATTGTTTGTGTATGGAGCATGGTGAAGCATCTGAGGACGTTCAGTGCTCCAAAAGGTACACTAGTTCAGATAGGAGAAAGAGTAATTGAGCTGTAATACTTCATAGAGTACTACCTGCATTTTACTTTGCAGGGATATACGGTAATTGAATAGATGTAGCTCTTGAAAAACTGATTATAGCCATGCATCCTTGTGTTAGCATATATCTGTCAGGGTAGAAATGGTTTGGCACAGCCCAAAGAGTATAGGCACTGACCTTAGAGGCAACCAAGCTTGATTCCAGCCTGTGGCAGCTTTGGAGACCTGTTGATTAAATTCCACTATAAGTATCAACTCTGCTAGTTGTTGCTGGGAAAAGTTACTGTTATCACTTCAAATCCATGATTCCCAAATCTCAGATGGATGCGCATCCTAGCCAGGCAGTGCTAATCTGTTTCCGTAGAAATTTGCTTTCCTCCTCTCCCTGATAAATTTTTCATTTCTTCTCCTCTTTTCAAACCCTTCCCCTCTCATTACCCTACCTCTGGTCAAATACCGCAAGGGAGACTCACCTTCCACTGAGAAAATAGATACAGACAGGAAGATCTTCATCTTTTCACCATCGAATCTCCAAACCTCCATGTTTCTGTGCACTTACTTTGTTGGAAGAAGTAACCTTGCTTTGTCAAAGGTTAATCTCTCCCCTGAAGCTCTGGATCCTACTCCCTCTTTTCCCCTCAGACATCACTCCTGAATCTTCATTTCTGTCTCTTCTATCATCAGTTTCTCCTTCTCCACTGGAACATTCCCACCAGTATGTAAACATGCTTTATTGTTCTCTCAGAATCCTTTTCTTGTTCTTCTATTCTTCTTCAGCTACCATTTATTCCTCTACTTTTCCTTCGCAGCAGAACTTATGAAAAGAGTTGTGTAAACTTACTCACTTTTCCTCATTTTTTACTCTTCCACTCATCAAGTCTGGAGACGTCCATCTTCAGCATTCCACTGAAACTGTCCTTGACAGTCACAGATATTGTGAAACCAATTGAATGATATCCTTGTGACCTCTCAGCTGCATTCAACACAGTCAACCTGCCTCTCCATCGAAGCCTTTTCTCTCTTGGCTTTTGTGACACCACACTCTGTGGGTTCTTATTCTGTGCCCCCCAGCTCCCCTCCCCATCATTCCTTTCCAGATGTCTTTGCTTGCTCCTCCCTCTGTAGGCTCTGAATTCCTCAGGTGTCAGGACCCTTCTGTTTAGTCTAACCAGCTTCCTGGATAGGGTCATCCAGACCCATGTTATATGGTACAACCTTATGCTGTTGACTGCCAGCCCCCGTCTACACTCCAGACTAGGGATCAGCAAACTTTTTCTGTGAAGGGTCAGATAGCAAATAATTTAGGCTTTGCAGGCCATATACAGCTCTGTTGCAACTACTCAACTCTGCTGTTGTAGCATGAAAACAGCCAGAGACAAATATGTAAATGAATGAGCATGGCTATGTTCAAATAAAACTTTATTATGGATACAGAAATTTGAATTTCATATTTTTTTACATATCACAGTATATTATTCATCATTTGGGTTTTTCCCAACTATTAAAAAAAGATTAAAACCTTTCTTAGACATTAGCACCCAAAAATGAAATACTTAGGAATAAATCTAGCAAAATATGGACAAGATCTATATGAGGAAAATTACAAAACTCTGATAGAAGAAATCAAAGAACTAAATAAATGGAAAGATAGTCCACGTTTATGGATAGGAAGACTCAATACTGTTAACATCAATATGTCAGTCTTTCCTACTTGATCTGTAGATTCAGTGCCATCCTAATCATAATTCCAGTAAGTTATTCTGTGAATATTGACAAACTGTTCCTAACATTTCTATGGAGAGAGGTAAAGGACCTTGAAGAGCCAACACAGTACTGAAGAAGAATAAGGTTGGAGGACTGACATTACCTGACCTCAAGAGTTACTATAAAGCTACAGTAATCAAGACAGTGTGGTATTATCTGGAAAGAATAGACAAATAGATCAATGGAACAGAATAGAGAGCCCAGAAATAGACCTACATAGATATACTCAACTGATTTTTGACAAAAGAGCAAAGGCAATGCAATGGAGCAAAAATAGTCTTTTCAACAAATGGTGCTGGAACAGCCGAACATCCACATGCAAAAAAAAAAATGAGTCTAAACATAGACCTTACACCCTAAACAAAAATTAACTCAAAATGGGATCACAGACCTAAATGTAAAATGCAAAACTATAAAGCTTTTAGAAGATAACATGAGAACACTTAGATGACTTTGGATATGGTGATGACTTCTTAGATACAACACCAGAGGCATGACTCATGAAAAAAATAATTGATAAGGTGAATTTCATTCATATTAAAAACTGCTCTGCAAAAGTCAATATCGAGAGAATGGGAATCAAGCCACAGATTGGGAGAAAATATTCACAAAAGACACAGCTTACAAAACTGAGCATATTCTGACCATATAATCTAGCAATCATGCTCCTTGGTATTTACCCAAAGGGGTTGAAAACTTAACATTCACACAAAGTAGGCAAATGGATAAACTGTGATAAACAATGGAATAGGATTCAGCACTAAAAAGAAATGACCTGTCAAGCCATGAAAAGACATGGAGGAACCTTAAATGCATATCACTAAGTGAAAGAAGCCAACCTGAAAAGGATACATACTTTGGGATTCCAACTACATGACATCTTGGAAAAAGCAAAACTATGAAGACAGTAAAAAAGATCAGTGGTTGTTAGGGGCTTGGGAGAGGAAGGGATGAATAGGCAGAGCACAGAGGATGTTTAGGGCAGTGAGAATACTCAGTATGCTACTGTAATGGTGGGTACATGTTGTTATACATTCATCCATACCCAACACCAGGATTAAACCCTAATGTAAACTGTGGCCTTCAGGTGATAATAATGTGTTAATATAGGTTCACCGATTGTAACAAGTGTACCACTCTGGAGGGAAACATTAATAATGGGGGAGGTTATGCATGTGTAGGGGAAGGAGGTATGTGGGACTCTATACCTTCTGCTCCATTTGTTGTGGACCTAAGAGTGCTCTAAGAGATCAAGTTTATTAATGAAAAATTTAAATTTAAATTTAAAAAATGCAAGTAAAAATTTTATCTTAAACCATTCTTAGCTCCCAGGCCACACAAGAATATGTGGAAGGAAACTTTGATCTGCTACTTATAGTTTGCCAACTAGACTCGTATATTTTTGTCTACTTGATATCTCTATTTGGATGACTAATAGCCATCCAATAAGCCACAAACTTAACATATCCCCAAAATGGAACTCTTGATCTTCCCTCCAAACCTGTTTCTTCCTTTGTTTTAGTCTTGTCAGTTGATGGCACCACAGTTTACCCGGTTGGCCAAAACCTAGACTCTAAGTGCCATAAGATGAGGAAACGTGTCTTCTTTATGGTCATATCCGTAGTGCCTAGAAAGGTGCCTAGAGCACTGTAGCACTGAGAAAAGATTTGCTGTTTGAATGGGTGAATTTCTCTGCCTTCAGTTTCTTCATTTTCCATGTGGGGTTAATATTTACCTTGCAGGAGTGAGGAGTGGGAAAGAGTATAAGAAGGAGAGATAACATGTATGACATTACCTCACATGGTACCTGGTACATAGTAGGCAATGTGTGAACACTAGAAATGGGGTCATTATTTGCGAAGTAGGTTTATTTTTTCATGGAATTAACAACAACAATAATAATAGCAGCTACAGTTTTTTACCGTGTGAAACACGCCAGGCATTATTCTAAAAATTTTACCAGGATTATCTCATTTTATCTTTATGAAGACTTTAAGAAAATAGATAGTAGTCATCTCTCATTTTTTTATACGATGATGCTAAAAACATACGTGTCAGTGACTTGCCCACATTCCTACAGTGGCCCCTAGAGCCATACTTTTACCTCCACTCCTTATAAAGCAAATGCAAGGAATTCTCCAAATGAACCTGGAATTGGATATTAATGATGTATTTTTTCATGAAAAAAATTATTCTACAGCTTCCTTCAATGAAATGAGGCATCCCTAGCCAAGTGCTCCTACAGTATCCTGTGTCCACGCTATCTTAGCATGGATTACACCACAGCATACTGATTCCTTTTGGCTCTTTGCTTCTGCCTCTACTCAAGCACCCAGCAGTGACACAGTAGTAGCCAACTACAAATGAACATTGGCACCAGCCCTATTCATTCTTCTGGAGGCCATCCATCTTTGGATATCAGTATTTTATTTTAATTTTTATTTATTTATTTTTGGCTGTGTTGGGTCTTCATTGCTGCGAGAGCTTTCTTTAGTCGCAGTGAGCAGGGGCTACTCTTCAATGCAGTGCGCAGGCTTCTCATTGTCGTGGCTTCTCTTGTTGTAGAGTATGGGCTCTAGGCGCGTGGGCTTCAGTAGTTGTAGCTCACGGGCTCAGTGGTTGTGGCTTGCGGGCTCTAGAGCGCAGGCTTAGTAGTTGTGGCACACGGACTTGGTTACTCTGCGGCATGTGGGATCTTCCTGGACCAGGGCTCGAACCTTGTGTCCCCTGCATTGGCAGGCGGATTCTTAACCACTGCGCCACCAGGGAAGCCCCGGATATCAGTATTTTAAAGTAATGTTTATTTCTTCTTTGGCCATGCTAGCGTTGTAAGAAACTAGCTCTGTATGGAGACACCCAGATTCATTAGTAAAGCTTAATGCGATGAAACCTCCCATGTTCATCACACTTGAAAGAGCACTGGTGATAAAAGTGAGTCTTAATAATTAATTTGACTTTTCTTATAACCTGTAATGACCTTCATGTTTCATCATATTTAATTGCTGGGACTGCTTTTTTCTAGTTAGAAACTATCAAAAACTTGTTCTGCCTTTTCAAATAATTAGGCCTAATTTTTAAAGTAATGTTAAGTATATATAATTCATCTTTATACTTTGTTAAATATTTTGTTAATTTAAACACTGAAGAAAACTATGCTGGAAATGACTGTCTGACAGAACTATTGATCTTAGAGCTTTGAAATGCCAGAACTATGCTAATGCAGAAGGGGCTAAAAGAAAATGGGGCTTGCTCATATGAGGGGACTAAGTTTTTTCATACGAAGAATTATTTCACAGTTTCAATGGAATAGGGCATCTCCAGCCAAGTGTTCCTAGAGCAACTTGTGCCCACCCCTATCTTAGTATGAATTATACCACAGCTTAATAATTCCATCTGATTCCTTCTCTCTCTACTTGAGACCTAGCTCAAGTATTTAATCCATCACCCTTCCACATGCCCCAAAATGGGAAAGGAAGAATGAGTAGCAACATCTACAGACAGACCTTCAGGTTGCATTAATGGTAATAAATAAAATTTTTGCAGGACAGCATGTAATGCAAATATAATTACATTCCTAGTAGTGTAATACTAGTGTCCTTATCTATTTAAGGTTTCTTCTTGGCATCTTAGAGCCTGTGTTTCTGCTACCTGCCTGTAACCTTAGAAATTTCAAATGACCCGAATGAGGATGTGTAAACTTGTGAAGGAAGATAATAGAATCTCCAAGTGATTTCCACACCTTTCTTTTTTTTGCTAGTATGTTTTTATTATGGTTTTACCTTTGTGGTTTTTAAAATTTTTTTTAGTTTTTTATTTTTTGCGTAATGTGGGCCTCTCACTGTTGTGGCCTCTCCCGTTGTGGAGCACAGGCTCCGGACGCGCAGGCTCAGCGGCCATGGCTCACGGGCCTAGCCGCTCCGCGGCATGTGGGATCCTCCCAGACCGGGGCACGAACCCGTGTCCCCTGCATCGGCAGGCGGACTCTCAGCCACTGCGCCACCAGGGAAGCCCTACCTTTGTGGTTTTTAACATTTTTTCAAAATATTCTGAAAGTCAAGTCTAGTTTTCTCTTTTTTCATATTCTAATAGAGGGAAAAGTTGATTGCTTTTTCATAAATTGAAATAAATTTGTATTTTTAAATGTTTGACTTGAGATCTTTTAGAAATTTGTACAAGTGTACTGTGTTTGGAAGAAAACCACATGATAAAATTTGTAACTTAAGGAATCAATAGTCAAATCATGAATTTATTATATACAACATCTAACCAAAAAGTGACCTTTTTTTGGACATATGACTACAGCTGTTAGTTGAAATGTCTATTGTGTCCTCTTATTTAACTCTTTCAGCTGGGTAATCCTTGATGAGGATTAGCATGTGACCAGGCTCCCCCATGGAGACTTTTGACATCTTCTAACATTTTCTCCAGGACCTGTATTTTTCAATCCTGTAAATTTCTTTACTAAGTAATTCCTGAGGTATTCTTCTAGAATGTTCAACAGCAATGAACATGAAATAAGATGGACCCTGCCATCAAAGTCTCATAGGTAAAACATAAGATAAAACACTCTCACATAACTCATTCAGGGCAAAAGCACTTAGTCACATGAAAAAGAAATAGATAGCAGTTAACATTTATTACAGATTTATATAAACATATACTGTGCTAAGAGCCATGGTGGCGTATACTCTAATTGCCTGCACAATCCATTTCCTCTTTTTTCTTTATATAGAGCTCCAATTTAATTTGGGACAATAGTGCATCTAGCTTTTCTCTTTTTTTTGCTATTAACTTGTGTGCATCTAGCTTTAAAAACTCAATTTCCCAGGTTCTTTTACCGCTTTGAGTAGCCACATGACCTAGACCTGGCAGATGAAATGTCAGTGGAAGTCTGTGTGGTAGTGTTCATATGAAACCTGTTGTTTTCTAATAAATAATGACAGACTCAGCTGGTATACTATTTCTGTTTCTTTGTCCTCTCTTTTCTTTCTGCCTTGAGTGCAGATGCAGAACCTGGAGGTGTGGCAGCCTTTTTGTGACCATGAAACTACAGGCTAAGATTGGCCAAGTAGGAAAACGCAAGGAGCCTGGTTTGTTGGCACTCCAAGCTACCTAATTCATGTTTCGTGAGAAAAATGAGTTCCAAATTGTTTAAACCATTTTTCTTACACAGCCATACACAAATGTTATAATACATATGCATTTTCCTAGTCCTTAAAACAATCTTTTGAGATAGATATTATAATTTAATCATATCATTGAGGAAACTACTCAACTGATAATTGAGTAGTTTTCACAATATCATTCTGCCAGCTAGTATAGGAGCCAGGATTTGAAGTCAGGTGGTGTGACCTAGAGCCCATGGGCTTAGTTCATCAGACATCTCTGGTGGTTTGGAGTCCCAGGAGGTTAATCCCAATTGCATATTGGGGTGAAAGAAAATCTTGCAACACTTTATATAGGAAATGGACTTACAGTTGAATTTTGAGGAATGGGTAGGATTTTGACATATAGATATTGAAGAAGTGGGAGAAGGGCATTCAAGGTAAAGAAAAAGGTATTGCCTATATGTGGAGAACAATGGGCTGTTGGCTTTAGCAAAGGAAACATAAGGTTGCAGAATTGGAAATAAGTTTTATAAACTAGGTTGAGACCACATCATGAGAGTTTCTGAATACAAAGACAAAATGTTTGAACTTCTAATATTCATAAATTGGGACCTGATTTATGGAGAACTACTGAATTCTGATCAGTGTCACTTGGATCAAGCATTTCAACAGAAATATTTATGAACATTTCCCCAAATGATAAATACATCTAGAAAGTAGAATTCATATACTTTATTATCCTTATTTGAATTATTATTATTTTTTCTTAAAAATAAACAAAGTGTCTGTTATAAAGATGCGGTATATGAGTAATTTAGAAAATCCTTTTACTTTAAACATAGGCGCCACCTTGTGGTTTAAAAAAATCCTTAGTGTAGTGGCTTTGAAGCAAAAAACTAAATTGATGGCAATTTCTCATAGCTAGATCTTATGGTTCAAATTCGGTCTATAAGAAGTCTCTTGAAGAACTTTATACAAAAGGTTTTATGTGTCTTGAATAAAAGTTATTTATGCTGTTGTGGCTTCCGTGGTGGCACTGTGGTTAAGAATCCGCCTGCCAGTGCAGGGGACACGGGTTCGAGCCCTGGTACGGGAAGATCCCACATGCTGCAGAGCAGCTAAGCCTGTGCACCACAACTACTGAGCCTGTGCTCTAGAGCCCACGAGCCACAACTGCTGAGCCTGCGAGCCACAACTACTGAAGCCCGTGCGCCTAGAGCTGGTGCTCCACAAGAGAAGCCACTGCAGTGAGAAGCCCTTGCACTGCAATGAAGAGTAGCCCCCGCCCACCGCAACCAGAGCAAAGCCCACGTGCAGCAACGAAGACCCAATGCAGCCAAAAAATAATAAAATTAGAAAATAAAATTAAAAAACAAAGTTATTTATGCTGTTGTATTCAGTTTACTTGTTTTGATTTATCAGTTCAAAATTGTGATAATTTGCCATTTTTTCTATGTTACACAGAAAAAAACATCCCAAAGAAACAAGCATAAAGAAGAATAAGTATGCTCATTTATTCTTATAAATAGCCTTAGGCCACAGCTACTTTGCACTTACATGAGAGCTTTCAAAAGTGCTTGTGTTCCTGTGTGCATAGTTGTTTGTTTGGCTTTAACATGTTCGATTCCTTCAGGCTACTCTATCCACAAACCCAGAAGTAAGTAATTTAAACATCTCCTAAAGCAAGAAATGAGGAAGATAACTTTGAAGAACTGAGATACAAAAATTTTTTCAAGATACCAACTCACCTATTCATAAAGCAGGAAAAAAGGTCACACTGAGACTTGCCATGGCTATTAAAGACAGGCCCTACTAGCGGCTACTCCAAGAAGCAAGGTAAAAGTGAGAGGGAAAATAAAGAGAAGAAAAGCAACAAGGAGGCAGAATTAAAAGGATGCACGGACGCTTGATGATATGGGAGAAGGAGCTGAATAAAGAAAGGCAGGAATGCCCTGGGGTCTGTATGCTGCCTTAGTGCAAGCCCGGTGAGGCCTGGGCACTGGCGGAGAGGGCCCATCTCATCGTAGGCTGTGCAGAATCTCACCTCACCTCCTACACTCCTCTTTCATGAGTGTCTGGCCTCGTGTGCTGCCTGAGGTTGTCGCTGGGACCAGGATCCCCAGTCTCATTCCAGTTTGGAAGGCCTTCATTAGAGACTCTGCAGATTCGACCCTGCTTGGATCGGTGGCCAGATGACACCTTTGGACTGAGTTTTCAAGAGTGCCTCCTTGCGACAGGGCAAGTGGACCCCTTCATGCCTGAATTCTGACGCAGCAACTCTCACTGGTGTCTTTGGAGACCACCATCTTCAACTACAGTTGTGATTTTTACCTCTGTTACTTTGTCACCACACCCAGTGTCACCCTGACTACAGCCACGGACCAGTTCTTATCCTCAGTTGATCAAAATGAGTGCAGAGTCTGAGCATTTGGGGCAGGGGTCCGCTGTGGACCTTTCCTCGGTTCACCTGGCCTAGCATGCCACCAGCTGCAGGAAAAGCTTATGTAATGAGATTGTTACCTCCCCAGCTAGTACTGTCCAGCTCCCCTCTTTCAAGTTCAGCCCCCTGTATTCTGTTACCCGGAGGTCAGGTGTGAGTGGGTGGCAGTGAGAGCATACTGTACACAGATGGCCTATGAACAAGAGGCGCCCGTGCCGCACCCGAAATTGTATCAGAACTTCTTTGTCCAATCTGAAGACACCCCCCTCTGTCTCCACCCAGGCAGGGGAGCATTGCTGAGGAGAGAGGCAATGCCCAGCCCAGTTAGGTGGCTTTAGTGGTTTTCGTCTTCCCCACTGCTTTCTGGACCACTTGGCTTTATGCATCCTGCATTTCTTGATCTCTTTTGTTATTCAGACATTTGCCTTGTCCACTGTTGATGGCTTGTCTGAGCTAAGCTCCTCCAGTCTGATGAGTGACTAGATGTGTGAACCTCCTCCTCCACCACTCTGTGCTCTGACCGTCAGGGGATACCCTTCCCTCCTGGGGGTGGTCCTGGAAGGATCCTTCCTCCCGTCTCTTCTGCTGTAAGTGCCAGACTGGACGTGGATGGGTATGCGTTTCTGCAGCACTTAAACTTAGTGATCTTAGTTGTCATCCATAAACTGACGTGGGGGAAAGCCATTCCTTCTACAAAAGGCCATTTCACCCAGTTCTTCTAGGCAGCAGATAGATTCACCATACTATACCTCGTGAGGAGATTGGACCTTTGTTATTCTGCCCAAACACACATTCTCTGGAAAAATATATGAGGACAACCAGTCACCAAAGAGCAACAAAGCTGAATTTAAAAGACTAGTGTAAGTGGAACTTGGAAATGCTGGTTCTGTTTCTATAAGTGAGACCCAGCTTTTCTGGTAGGTTTTTTTTTTTTTCAAACCACTCCCTTTATCTTTTAGGAAAACTTATGTTATAATGAGAGATGAAAAAAAAACTACAGAACGAAAAACAAGAAACAAAGACAAAAACAATCCCAGTATGGGTTTCTCTTGTGAGGTTTCTCTAGTTGGCCCGCTGGACGTGTTACACGTGCTATGGAATATTCATCTTGTCTCTCTGTGATATTTGTCTTTGTGCTAGGCATTACCGAGCCTTAGAGGTTATCATGAATGCCAGTTGTGTGAAATAAGCGCAACTGACAGGATTTAAAGGCTAAGACTAGCCTTTCTAATCCATCTATTCCCCATTCTGTGCCTTAGGCCATGCCTCTTCTGTAAGAACACACTGCATCCTTGCTCCTGTAAAGGGAGCTGCAATAATTTCCTGAATGTCAGTCAAAACCTCTCTCCGTGAGGAGTTGGAGAAATTCAGATTTCTCCCTCTGACTAGACAGGAAAGGAGCTATAAAGAATTTTCAGAATAAGATGAGTGTTGGTATTTTTGCCACACGTGCTTAGCTTTTTCACTTCTTTAATAGTTCAGAAATAAAATGTATTGTCCTTTTCCCTCTCTCCTCTCATATTAGGCTAATTAATAAAATTAATTCTGAATTTAAAAATATATCTAGAGGACTTCCCTGGCAGTCCAGTGGTTAAGACTCTGAGCTTCCAATGAAGGGGGTACAGGTTTGATCCCTGGTTGGGGAACTAAGATCCTGCATGCTGCGCCCGGTGAGACCATAAATAAAAATAAATAATTTTTTAAAATTCTAGATATAAATTAATTAATCAATACATTATTATAAGGTAAATTCATCAATATTAAGTGAAAGCTTTTTGTTTGGCATTGTTCTAAGTGCTGGGTACACAAAATGGACCAAGTTCCTACTCTCCTGGATCTTATATCCTAGTGAGTGGAGGAACAGAAAATCATCAAATAGACAAATAAATATGTACTATGTTGAGAGATGTTAAGTGCTGTGAAGAAGAATAAAGCAAAGTAAGGAGATTGGGAATGGGGTGGTGGACAGTGGGGTACTGTTTTACATAGGATGGTCAGAGAAGCCCTCTCAGATAAGGTGATATCTGGGCAGAGGTCTGAAGGACATGAGAGAGTGAGCCTCTCTGACGTCTTGAGGAAGAGTGATCCAGGCAGAGAAAACAGCTAGTTGTAAACACTGAGGTGCTCAGCGTCTTCAAAGAACCTTATATGGTATAGTGAAGACTTCGGATTTTTTTTTTTTTTCCCAATGAGATAAAAAGTCGGAGAGTTCTGAATAACAGAATGACATAATTTCATTTGTGTTTTTAAAGCACCCGTTTGATTCATATTATTAAAAAACAGTGCGAGGAGGCAAAGGAGAAAGCAGTTCAACTAGTTAGGAGGCTATTGCAGTAAATCTGGGAAGACAGTGATTTGGACTAGAGTGATAAGGTTGGAAGTGCTACTGAGTGTGATTGGATTCTGGAACTATTTTGAAGATAGAGCTAATGAGTGGCTGATGGATCAGATGTGAGGTATGAGGAAAAGAAGAGGAATAAAGAATGACTCGGGTTTTAGTGTAAATAACTGAGAGTTGCTGTTTGCTGAAATGGTGAGATTGGGGTAGGAGCAGGTTTGGTGATTGGTGGAGAGGATGAAGAGATCAGTTTGGGGCACGTTGAGTTTGAGCTGCCCATTAGACATCCAAGTGGTGATACAGAATAGGCCATTGAATATCAGAGTCTAGAGTTCAAGGGTGAGTTTGGGGCTGGAGAAACAAATTTGAGTGTAATCAGTGTGTAGATAATTTTAAAGCCATGATATCATCCACGGAGTAAGTAGAGAGAGGAAAGAAGAGATCTGGGGACTGAGCTCTGGGCATCTCCAAAGCTTACAGGTTGGGAAGGAGATGGAAAGGGACTCATTATTGAAGTAGAAGAAACCAAGAGAGGGAGCGTCGTCCTAGAGGGAAGGGAAGAAATCACTCCAGAAGAGGAAAGTCAGTTTTGCTAACTGCTGTTGGCTTGAGTAAGATTAAGTATTGAGAAATGGCTATTGGTTTTAGGGGTCACTGGTGACCTCGATGAGAGCATTTTTAGAGGAACAGTAGAAACAGAACTCAACAGGAGTGGGTTTGAGACAGAGCAGTGCAGAGCAAACAGCAGCATTTTATATAGACAGCTTCCCTGAGGAACTTTGTTATGAAGGGGAGCATGGACGGATCTGTGGGTTCAAGGGAGGGAATTTTTATTTCTTAAGATAAGAGCTGTAATGGCATATTTGTATGCTGATGGGAGTTATCATCCAGTAGAAGCGAACAGATGATGACTCAGGAACAAGAGGGGATGGTATCAGGCAGAGGGAGGTGGGATCTAGTGCACAAGGGGAGTGTTGAGGAGAGGAAAATGAGCTGGTACAGATATGAGTAGGTGGGTTGGTAGACTTGGTGGTGGGAGCCTTGGGAAGATCATGAGGTTGAAGTAAGGAAAGAGACGAGGGCTTCCCTGGTGGCGCAAGTGGCTGAGAGTCCACCTGCCGATGCAGGGGACGCGGGTTCATGCCCCGGTCCGGGAAGATCCCACATGCCGTGAAGCGGCTGGGCCCGTGAGCCATGGCGGCTGAGCCTGCGCGTCTGGAGCCTGTGCTCCGCAACGGGAGAGGCCACAACAGTGAGAGGCCCACGTACCGAAAAAAAAAAAAAAAAGAAAGAGACAAGGAGGTTGGAGGCTTGAGGAGAGAGGAGCGTGGGAGAAGAAATAGAGGGTGAGAGCGAGCTGACCCCATCAGTGTTTTTCAGGCTTCCCTGCATCAGAAGCACTGGCTTCCCTGCATCAAAAACAGCACTTGCTGGGCCTCACCTGAAAGTTTCTGATTCAGTTAGGTCTGGGGAGGTGCCCAGGAATTTGCAGTTTTCACGAGTTCCCAGGTGATGATGCTGATGCTGGTCCAGAGCATAGACCTTGGGCGTCACTGGGCTCGGGAAATGAGTTAGGATGGCTGGAGCAGCCCTAAAGGCCTCCTGTGTCTGGCAGTCTTGCATGTAAAGTGAATTTCGTCAACTTAGTTGTGTGTTTTTCTCCAGCCCGATTCACCAGCTCAAGAGCTGGCAGCAGTAGGCACAAAGTTGGACCTAACCAGAAAAAAAAGAATCGGTATCACCAGTGTATTGGGGAAGTTTTGCTTCTCTGTGATGCCTTTATATTCTGAAAATACTATTTCTACATATTTTCTTTGAAACATAAAGGATTAGAGAATCTGAGATTGAGAGGGAAAAAAAATGAAACTTTGTGGTTGAAGTTTACTATTGTAGGACCTCTGGTCCTGTATTTCAAGGAGAACTGTAAGCCCCATTTCTCTAAAATACCTGTTAACCATACTGTTTCTGTGATTTACTGAAGAATAACATTCTGAAATATACTTTGAAAAACTAAAATTCAGTTCTTTTGTGTTTATAAGATTATATTCATCATAAACTGAATTTGAAGGCTATTGTTCTTTGCAAACGTTCATATCCTCCTACAAAAATGAGTGGTTAAGTATGGAGTTTTATACACCAGATATGAGTATTGGGAATGAGAACTTAGCTGTTAGAATAAAGGCCACAGCTCATTAATCAGAATAGAAAAAAGAGAACTGGCTTCCATAATAAGGAACAGTATTAATTCAGGTATAGTATGTTAAGCAGCGATTTAAATGCAGTGTATTTGCATAGTAAGCAAGTATTAATTTGTAAGTAACTGATAGCTTTCTTTTATTAAAAAAAAACAGATTTTGTTGGAGCCAGGCGTGATCCAGGATGTGTTAGCAGCTGGCAGTCACCTACAGCTGTTGGAGCTTCTCAATTTATGTTCCCACTATCTCATCCAGGTATGTGAGCTTGCATCCTGCTAGTATGCCCTGCACATTCCTTCTCCCTGCAGTACCCCACCGACTGGAGCCCAGTGACAGGTAAAATGGAAGGGAGGGGGGTGGGAAATGTGGCCTGTGGTGGTAGAATTTCTCCAGGACACAGGCTGAGAGGCTCCTAAGAGGGCAGCTGCAGCTCTCATGTCCTACTTCCTGGCCCCGACCCTCCCTGCCCACCTCACTACCCCTGGGCGGCAGAGTAACTCAACAACCACACACAGGGTTCACTACTGGGGCCCTGGGAGATGATGCTGGGAAGGGTCTTGATTTGAAGCAATGCTCTCTGGTTGCAGAAATGCATGAGAAGTTGGTTAGTCAGTTAGGATTTCAGTAACAGTAGCTAACATATCATGAAGTCATACATAATTAATTGCTGCATGAACTTCCTGGGCAATAAATGCTGGAGAAGTGATGAGTGATCTGTGCATTCTTGCCCTGATTTGCTAGGGTTTCAGGAAAGGCTCTGCGAGGGGGAGGGAGAGAAAACTCCCATCCACCGAGCACCGATGCTTCACGTTTGGTCCTCACAACAACGTTGCACATTTTTATAGGCAAAAAAACCCAAAGATTTGAAATATACCCAGTTTTCCCAAAGTGACATAGCTGGTGAGTGATAGGGCTTTCTGATTCCAAAGACCTTTTTTTCCTTCTTGCATGAAAACCCTTTGTTTCAAGAGGAAGATATGGGACATCTTAGGCAGCTAGTACGGATGTGAATCTCTTTTATTTTTCAGAGAGTTAAGTACTAACCCCCTACATTGAGATCCTCCCATTTATTCCACTCGTATGACCTTTAACTTGCATATATTACGGCATTATAACAACAGTGAAAATAAGCTTAAAAAAATAATAAATCCACATAATTTAATTCTGTTGTCCTTGTGCACATGACATGTTATTAGTAAGTAGAAAAATCCTATTTTTTTCTGCCTAATTACATTATTTCCTTCCTAATAATTTCTCTAATTCTAAATATAGCCTTTACTTCTGTTACTCATTAGGTCATTTCCAAAGCTCTTTCTCATATATCATCTTATTTCATCCCCCCAGCAACCTCAGGAAATAGGAGCCAGTGTCTCCTAGGGAGACAGTGTGAGGAATGTCAGCCATGTTCACCTAAGGAGCAGTTCAAATACAGCATATGAAAGTTTTATCATTATCTCAGCATACTTAATCTAACAGTAAATGTTTAACTATTTTATCTTATTTTCCTTTCTTTTCTCCTCAATATTGTTGGGTGATATGGGAGACCTGTTTTAATCCCTTTCTGCAAGTAACAAATGGGAATAACATAGAAAGGTTATAAGACTTCAAAGGTGTGTGTTTGACTTGTGAAATTGAAATTACTTTTATTTGACATTTCTACATCAAATATTGCAACTTGTGCTTTCAGCATCATCACCTGATTCACTTTTTCCATGGCAGGTAATAATTAATGATGTGTGTTGACAAAAGTTTAGTTATAGTGCTAGTTATCATGATACACATTAAAATACAGTATATATACAGTGTGTGTGTGTGTGTGTGTGTGTGTGTGTGTGTGTGTGTAAACTTAAACCTATAATTCTCTCTAATGAGAATTCCAGATGAATGTTGGAAGTTAATGGGTATTTTTCCCTATCCCACCAGATGAACCTGTTGAGATACCAGGTGACTTGTGTGCACTTCGGAATTCAATTCTTGCAATTCATTATTTTGCTGAGGAAAAAAATGTGGCTTGCAAACAGATGTATTTTGTGGACAGTTCATTTATTATTAGCCTGCTTGAGCAGTGGTTAGAATTTTCACTGTCTTTTCACCAATGTTTGCATTTCATTCTCTTAAGTAACTTTCCTTTTCCTTTTTATCTGTGATGTTGCAAGATGGCCAACTTGTAGAAGGAAACTTGGACTATAAGGACTAAAGCCATGTGTATGCAGAAACCTTCATTATGTCACTCCTTTTCAAATATATACCCTGCCTCTCTTTTAGGATTATCAAATTACCAGAAGGGGTCAGTCTGCTTTCATATTTTGACATAGTCAAATAACTATACCTATTTATGATTTTTGGTATTATTGCTCAACTGATTTTTAATTTCCTATGGAATCATTTTATTGGGTATATAAAATATTTTCTGTTAAAATGAAAAATCTTCAGTGCTTAAAATGTACTTAGAAATTAAGACCCATCAACCAAGGCTAATATATTCTCCATTCTTGTTCGGTACTTTGCCCAATGAGGAGTTTGTGAAACCGTTTTCCTAAGATGTCTGGTATTGTTTTGTTGTTCTCAAATTACCATTATTTCAGAGATGTGGAGGGTAGAGCTCGGCTCTCAGTAGACCTCCTGCTGTCCTCCAGGGCGCGTTAAGAAGCGTATGCCAGGAGAAGTGCTGGGTGGGCACTTCCTGAGCTCCCTACCACACCCCAAGCCTCCCTGAGCTTCCGCGGCCATCGGCTAGTGCATTGACCTGAAGCTTCTTCTGCACATGCCTAGACGCCGCTGTTCCCCTCCACCCCAGCCAAGGGAAGGGACACTTTGAGGCCACTGTGTGGGCTCCTTTCTCTTGCTTTTCCTCTGGCAGGCTGCTGAGGGCTGGGACCCCACACCACAGGAGCAGTGCCCCTCTTGTCAGTGAGGACAGCCATCAAATTAGCTTCCCAGGCTGTGAGGTCTTGTCCGTATTCATTTTTGGCTCCAGGCCCTCGAATCAGGCCTGTCATTGAGAACACACATGTTCTCCGTGCATGTTGCTGAGATTAACTGGTAGCCTGGCAATGAAAGCAGCTAAATGATTTGGGGTGGGGTGAGTACAAGGGGAATGGCTACAGTAATAGCCCATCATCCCAAGATGAGGGATTTACAGACAACTGCTCAAGTTTGCATCCTTTCTCACTTGCTTTGCAATGAAATGCTGTAGGACTCTGTCCTGTGTAGCCTGTCGTGTTATATATCATTAATAACCATGACCTGTCAGACTTATCTGCTGAGATTCAGTCCCAAATAAAGTGTGAATGCTTCTTTCCCTTTTCCTCCCTCTGCTCGTCTTCCTTGTCCATTGTGCTTTTTAAAATTTTTTTTAAATTTAAATTTTTTTAATTTAAAAAATTTTTAAAAATTTCATCAGAAAGATGAACCAATTCATTAAAGAGCAATATTTGTGTATAAAAAGGGCTCAGTAAAATGTGTAAATTTTCTTGTTTTTCAGTGTATGCATGTTTACATGAATGTCATTCACTATGTTAAATCTTGTAAAGGAATCTGTGCAGACCATCCTCAGAGAGATGGGCTATGGATATAGAGATTCTGATGTGTCTGCTGATTTACCGAGTCCCTCAGATAAACATTACAAACTTTTTGAGTACAGTTTATTTTCCCAAACTTTGATTTTTTTCTAACCTTTTTTAAAATTAGCTTCTGAACATCTGTACCTAAACATCACACAGGCAATTCAAACCTAACATGAGAAAACCTACCCTTTTCTCTGTTGATGGTACCATCAATGTGTTAGTTGTCTAGAAATTTGGACATAGTCTCAGACCCCTTCCTCACCACCATATCCAATCAATTACCAAGTTGGGTTGATGCTACCTACCAAATATCTCTCAGACCTGATCCTTTTCTCCATTGCTAATTTTCTTACCTTTCTTTAGACTCTCACCGTCATTAGGTATATGTTATAAGAGTTCATAATTTCCTCCTAAGGGGCCTGCTTGTTTCTATCCTCTATCTATGCCAAGCCATAGTCCCCAGAGCCATCATTATCTTTCCCAGGAAAGAGAACCAGCATTTATTGAGAGCCTATCTGTATTGAGTGTTTTGCACAAAAATTCCCATTTCTCCTCTGCTAAGCAACCCCTTAAGGCAGGTGAGAGTTCTTTTATTTTTACAGGTGGAGAAACCTAAATTCAGAACTAGGATGTTGATCGGATTTGGAAATGTCTATTAGCTCCCCTAATGACCATTTGGCAGCATCATTTCACCTGCAGAAACTCTCCAAGGCCAGGCCTGTTCTTCCCCAACCTCATCACCAGTCCTCATGCCTTTCCTAGTCTGCTCTGTTCTGGACCCTAAGGCCTTCCTTTCATGTTGGAACTTGTCATTGGGAGGGAAGACTAGGTGGTAGAGGTCCTGAGTGACAAGCAGAGCCTTCCGTCATTGCCTTCAGATTGTACCAAGGGTCAGGAGTAGGCAACACACACACAG
This sequence comes from Neophocaena asiaeorientalis asiaeorientalis, assembly GCF_003031525.2. NCBI lineage: Eukaryota > Metazoa > Chordata > Mammalia > Artiodactyla > Phocoenidae > Neophocaena > Neophocaena asiaeorientalis. The sequence goes on along the minus strand of NW_020174704.1, from coordinate 3,320,223 downwards.
ACACACACACACAGACACACACAGACACACCACCCTTCCAAACTGTCCCCTGTCATAAGATCAGGATACTGGCCACTGGACTTTGTGTTGTATCCCCTGAAAGTGATATATTAGGAGATACACATGCTTTGCTGAAAATGTCATTTTTTGTAATTAGCTTTCAAAAAAAAAGTTTGTACATATTGTACTCTCTCCCCCAAATAAATGCTATATCCTATTATTTGATTAGCAAGTTTTCTTTTTGTTTGCCAAGTATCGGCCTTTATTGTGAAATGCAATTTAAATATATTGACAAGAAAGAGCCCTCACTAGACTTTCTGAATAAGATCACCAAAGGGGTGAATTAACTCCTTTTGATAGGAATATACTTTTAGTATCTACTCCTAGGCAGCAGGTGGCAGTGTGAATCCACCAGAATTCAGTAGTTAATTTAAAGCAAAAATCAGAAAAAATGAAAAGAAAAATTATTTATTTTGCTACATATTAGTTTTCTGACCTAATCAGTAAAAAAGTCATTATTCACACCACACTGGGCAATATGCCTTGTAATTTTTAACAAATAATAGGAAACTGTTAATGTGTTCACAGGAAATACAGTTTTGTCTTGGGCTGCTGTGGTCATTTATCACTGCACTTTGTGAAATCACTCATTTGTTCTAATTTGAATGTAAATGACTCTAAGGTTTTACAAATAAGGTGACAGACTCACATAAATGTAATTGCAGGGTTCATCTCCCTCTTTTTATATATCACTCATTAGGTTATGAATTAAATACATCATATTAAACCAGGGGCATGTCCAATGATGATATTGTAATGGCAAATTACTCTATGCTATTAGAGGTGTATTTTTTATTCATGGACATTAATTTGTCATTAAGCGGCATTAGTTTAGCACTTTTATGGGGAAGACGTGACCTGAAAGAGGAGACGTGCTGCTGTGATGTGAGAGGAAAGGGACAGGAGTGCTCTAGGTAGAGCATTTTATCACTGTAACGAAAACGGGGGTCGGGGGGGGGGCGTTCTATCCTGTTTTCATTTGTTTTTGTTTTCTGCTTTTACAAGCATAAAAGATCATTTCCCCAGATTGAAGGCGTTTTTCTGTTTACAGTGTGCACATTTGGATCGTCTCGTAGAGCGAAGCCAAAATTCTTACTATTAATCATTCAGAAGCCAAGTAAAGGGAGCAGGAGGGAGGAAGTGACTTCCTGCCCTAAATCTCCCTCCTCTGTGACTGATGCTTATTAGTCATCCCTTGTCTTCATTTAGTTTTACACTAAATGGGCTACCATGAGAATTAGTCATTTTCTCTCTTCAGTGAAGGTACAAAGGTTTAAAGAACGTTATTCTCTCATGAGGGTATTAGGAAGAATTCTGGGTATTTCTGGTTTTTTTTTTTTTTTTTACATAAATGGTGATTTTACTGTTCTTTTACTTAGAAAATATTTTTTTCCTTTCAACTCTGGGAAACACAGGATCCTTGAAATAGCTTCGCAGAAGCAGAAAGTATCTGAGTGCTGCTTTTGCATCAATTTCCTCATGGGCTTACTGTGGTTGGAAATTACCCACCCCAGTTAGGGACTCTTGAAGGCAGGGGTCATGCCTTACATCTCTTTATATCTTACCCCCTCCCTCCCATCGCATCACAACAGCTCAGTGTCTGTATTGGTCAGCTTGGCCTGCTATCACAGCAAGATACCACAGACTGGGTGATTTAAACAGATATTTATTTTTCACAGTCTGGAGGCTAGAAGTCTAAGATAAAGGTGCTAACCTGGTCAGGCTCTGATGAGGGCTCTCTTCCTGGCTTGCAGATGGCCACCTTTTGGCTATGTTCTCACATGGCAGAGAGAAAGAGACAGCAAGCTCTCTGGTGTCTCTTCTCCTTTTTTTTTTTTTTTTTCTTATTTATTTTATTGTGGCTGTGTTGGGTCTCCGTTGCTGCGCGCAGGCTTTTCTCTGGTTGCAGCGCGTGGGCTTCTCACTATGGTGGCTTCTCTTGCTGTGGAGCAGGGGCTCTAGGCGCGTGGGCTTCAGTAGTTGTGGCACGCAGGCACAGTAGTTGTGACTCACAGGCTCTAGAGCGCAGGCACGGGCTTAGTTTCTCCATGGCAAGCGGGATCTTCCTGGATCAGGGTTCGAACCTGTGCCCCTGCATTGGCAGGCAGATTCTTAACCACTGCGCCAGCAGGGAAGGCCCTCTGGTGTCTCTTCTTATGAGAACACTGATCCCATCCTGAGGGCCCCACCCTCATGACCTCATCTAAACCCAACTGCCTCCCAAAGTCACATCGCCAAATACCATCATACTGGGACTTAGAACATCAGCATATGAATTTTGCAAGGACACAGTTCAGTCCATAGCAGTGTGTGTTGAGGGAACGAATGGTGCATCCATTCAGTAATTTGTTTCTTGCTTAAATATTGAAATTTTATATTATGGGAGGAAAATATGTTAATAAGTCAGTCTTACATTAGTTTTACCCATTGAATACAGTTTTTTTGAAGTTGAAAATACTTTCTATGGGGATTGCATTTGGCACTGAAGATCTTGCATATTTTACAGTATTTCTTAATAGGTTATCATTTTTAAAATAAGTAATACTACAATGACTTATAGGAGGTTATCTCTTCCAAATAATGCGTTATTATAATTTTAATTATTAAATTAGCAGTATCTCCTAAATACATAATATATAGTGGGTGCTCTGAATAGAATAATTTATCCTCAAGGTTGAGAAATTATAACTTGTTTTTCTCCACTGCTGAGCTATTTTTTTCCCGTATTAGATAAGACAAATTATTATACCAACATATATATTGAATAGGCCCCTAATCAAATACACTGAGTGCTATTCCACAGTTCACTAGAGCTGATACTCTTGTATTTGGCGAAAGTTAAAGTACGAATTTTGGAAAATATATTACAAACAGTTTAATCTTTCAGATTTTTTTTAAAGTCAGTGAAAATGATCAGAAAGGGTAGAAATGTATCAGCCCTACTAAATCATAGCCAGCTACTAATTATTTGTTCTAATCATGAGTATTTGCTATCTGGCATGGGTGATCCAGAATACCAAAATTTTCAAATATCATTAATATTTGGCTCTAAAATATATCATAAGTTTTTTAGCAGCCATTTTAGGATCCCAGTTAATCTTTTCATATGCTATTATCTTGGCTTTTCTTCCCTAAGCCCACACCGAAGGATGTCAGTGACAGCCCAGAGACACACTGGCTGGCCAAGGAAGTCATTTTGGCATTTTAATTTGTTATGTGGGTAATCTGGGGTTCACTATGTCTTTATTGTTTGTGAGTTTTTAAAGACAAGAAAGATTGTCTTGAAGGATTTTTCTAATATTAGTAATTTCTATTCTAAGCTAACTGTTGTGTGGTGGGCAATTTTAAAATCACTTTCAGCCTATTTTTCTCAAAAATAAGATGCTTCCAATATTTTACTAATGCTAGAGTTCAGAATCAATAAACAAAGCAAACAAAATCAATCTCACTTAATTCCATTATCAATACTTGAAATTAGGGGCATTAAAAGAAAATCTATGTTTCATTTAAGATATTCATCCTCCTGTTCACCCCCCACCTGCAGATATTTCTGCCCATAAATGTCTGCCCTATTCTCTAAGGCTAAACTGCCTTTCAGCAACTTGATGCATCAGAAGACATTGGAACCATGTGTTTCCCATGGTTCCAATGTCTTCTCCACTGGCTCCTTCCTTTCATTTTTAAAATAGGATCAATAAGATGGGAGAAACTTTTCTTCTTTTCTCACGATCACAACTCGCTCCTTCCGTTCACTACCAAACTGGGAGCAGTGTCTGCACTTCCTTACCTCCTATTCATTCTTCAGTCCTATTGAACTCAGTCCTCTGCCTTCATTACTCCCCAAAGGCTGTTCCAATAAAGGTCCCCAAAGCCTTCTAATCGTCAAAGGCTGTGGGCCTTTTATGGTCTTTAATGTGACCACTCTACAGCCTTCCGACAGTGGTTATTAGCTCCTTTCTTTCCTACACTTCTATTTTCTCAAGACTCTCTCCTGTTCTCCTTCTACTTCTTTTCAATTCCTTTACAAACTCTTCTTCCATCAGCTCTGTGAATATCCCTCTGGGTACAGTGATGCCATGTGGGTGCCCTTCTCTTCTGCTCACCATCACTCTCTTTCATCCACATTTGGAGGATTGCAGTCTCCTCTCCTGAGCGCCAAGCTCTGTGTTCAGCTGTTTCCACTCGGCTGGCATCCACATGCGTCTCAGTTCACTGTCACCCATTCTACTCACCTGTTCCTCCTCCCACTCTTTGTTAAAGAACCATTATCCATGTAGTAACCCAAACCAGAAACTTTGGCATAATCTTATGTTGCTCCATGATCTTATTAATCTCAATACATTCTATTGGTTTAACCTCTTAAATTGTTCTCACATATGCCTTCTTGTCTTTCTTCATTGTCACTGCCATCATTCAGATCTGGATTATTTTTCCTAGATGTTCCTGCAGTAGCTCAACTGACCTTCCTGTCTGTTGACTAAAGCTAATCAATACTTTGCTGTGTAACCTAAGTTATTTTTCCGGCCCACAAAACAATTTCTTTCCCTAAAACACAAGCTGGATCCCTGTCTCCTGGTTACAAACTAGGTTTCTAACCTTGTCCTTTTAATTTCTTGCCTCCTTCATGTGCCCTATTCTTACTGTACCCAAGGATAGCATGTTTTATCTTCTCTAAGCCAACTGCCTAGTCAGCATTTCCTCTTGGATATCCCACAGGCATATGACCTTTCTGAGTGTTAACCCAAGCCAGAAACCCAGGAGTCATCCTAAAATATTTCATCTCCTTGTGCTCCACATAGGCTATCACCAAAACCTTTCAATTCTACCTCCCTAAATTTTTTTTTAAGACACTGTTTTTAAAGAGTAATTTTTGGGTTCACAACAAATGTGAAAGGTGGCTACAGAGATTTCCTATGTACCCCCTGCCCCCATTATCAACATCCTCCACCAGAGTAGGTACATTTGTTACAATTGGTGGACCTACTATCACATCACTATCACCCAGAGTCCACAGTTTACATTAAGGGTCACTCCTGGTGTTCTACATTCTGTAGGTTTGGACAAAGGTGTAATGACATGCATCTACCATTACAGTATCATACAGAATAGTCTTACTGCCCTAAAAATCCTCTGTGCTCTGCCTGTTCATCCCTCCCTCTCCTCCCCACAACGCCTGGTAACCACTGATCTTTTTCTATCTCCACAGTTTCACCTTTTCCAGAACGTCATATAGTTGGATTCATACAGTATGTAGCATTTCCAGATTGTCTTCTTTTGCTTAGTAATATGCATTTAAATCTCCTCTGTGTCTTTTCATGGCTTGATAGCTCATTTCTTTTTAGTGCTGCATGGCATTCCATTGTCTGGATGGACCACAGTTTACTTACCCCTTCACTTACTGAAGGACGTCTTGGTCACTTCAAGTTCAGGCAATTACGATTAAGCTGTTACAAACATCTGTGTGCAGGGCTTGGGTGAACTCCCTTAACTTTTTAAATCTCTCTCATTCTCTCTATTTCTATTTCCACCATCTTAATTCAAATCTTCAATACTTATTTCCTGGACTAAAGAAACTTCCTGCTAACCAATGGACCTACCTGCCTTCACTCCTGCCTCACCCCAGTGCCTCCTTCAAAACAAGGTTCATTCCTCTTGAAGTGGTTCACAGGTTCCATTTTTATTATGAAACTTCCTATCGCTTTAGCCTTCTTTTTTTTAAAAAAAAAAAAAGTTACTACCCACATGCTATACCACAATCATTGTGAACTTCATGCATGTCCCCGTGCCCAAACCTCTTTGTATGAAGCCTTCTTCTCCATGGATTATTCTTCCCTCGTTATGTCACCCTATGAGTTCCTCTTTAACCTGCAAGTAGCTTGCTCATGTGTTATAGCTCCTCTTCCAGAGCTGCCTGATAAATCCACCTAGTTGGAGGTGGATTTCCCTCCTCTTCATTAATTACAGGCATTCTTCCAGAGTGCTGATCACACCATATTATTTGTATTGATTGACTTATCTGTCTCCCTGTGATATAAGTTCATGTCCCAGAGTTGTGTGACCTTGAGCAAGTTACATAACCTCTTTGCCCACAAATACAGATGTGATACAGATATGATACCGTATATACAATGTACATCTTAGGAGTGTTGGAGTGTTCGTGAGATAGTGCATGCAAAGTATCCTATAGCATAGTATCCTACACACAGTAGGTACCCTGAAAACCAGAGCCAATAGAATTGCATGCTTCACTTGTGAATTTCTCTATTAATTCCACAGTTAACCTTCCTACCCACTTCCGTCACTCCGGTCTTTCTTCATTCCTGGAAATGTCACAAATTTTACTACCTACTTCCAATCAACAGCATATTGGACCAGGCTGTTCCTGAATATTTTGGAAATAATAACCATTCTGTAAAAGGTATTTTTCCTTTGCGCCACTTCTCTTAGCTTTTGTAGAAGTGCCTGTATTGTTTTAGAAAAAAAAAGTCACAAATAATTATATGAACCATCACTTTCTCCCTGTCTCTGATAAGTGAAAACACCACACTGAAATTATACTTTAGTAAATAGTAAAAATTGATGCTTTTAAAAGCAACATAATACTTGGTGTTGCTACTTTTTTATTTATTTAGTTTTTATTGGAGTATAATTGCTTTACAATGGTGTTAGTTTCTGCTTTATAACAAAGTGAATCAGTTATACATACACATATATCCTCATATCTCTTCCCTCTTGCGTCTCCCTCCTTTCCACCCTCCCTGTCCCACCCACTAGGTGGTCACAAAGCACCGAGCTGATCTCCCTGTGCTATGCGGCTGCTTCCCACTAGCTATCTGTTTTACATTTAGTAGTGTATATATGTCCATGCCACTCTCTCACTTTGTCACAGCTTACCCTTCCCCCTCCCCGTGTCCTCAAGTCCATTCTCTAGTAGGTCTGTATCTTTATTCCCGTCTCGCCCCTAGGTTCTTCATGACCATTTTTGTTTGTTTGTTTTTTAGATTCCATATATATGTGTTAGCATATGGTGTTTGTTTTTCTCTTTCTGACTGACTTCATTCTGTATGACAGTCTCTAGGTCCAGCCACCTCACTACAAGTAACTCAATTTCATTTCTTTTTATGGCTGAGTAATATTCCATTGTATATAAGCAGCAACCTAAGTGTCCATCAACAGATGAATGGATAAAGAAAATGTGGCACATATATACAATGGCGTTGCTGCTTTTAAATAGGAAGTTTCGTTTTATTGTTTCCCCTGCCCTTCCTGTAAATAAAACATATTGCTGCATCCTCATATACAGAATTCAAGGAGAAATTGGAAAAATCTTTTATCTCTAGCTCTAGTGCATAGTAGTTGCTTAGAAACGCGTATTTGTTTGCGTTCCTTCTACATGTGCCAGGAGAGTTCCCTGTGATAGGAATTTTCTGTAATACAGTTGCATGGTATCCTAAGTTCCCCGACTAGAGGAAATACAGGCAGTGCATTTGTTTAACAGAAGGAAGATCTAAGTCCTTACAAGGAGACTGCTGTCCATATGCCTCCCTCTCTCCAGGTGTCTTTCCTTCCTAGACATTTCCCCGACCCCTTTTCTCACTCTCTCTCCCCAAATCTCCTTTAGAGCAGGCTGCCGACCTTTTCCTTGCTGCCTTTCGAGGGACACGTGCTCAGGCCCTGGGAAATGACTGCTTATCTGTGTCGTTAGTTCAGCTTCAGGTACTGTGGCCTCAGCCCCATACACTGAGTATAATGTTTGCCCACTTCAGAGTCTGCGATGAGGGACTGGGGTCATGCATCTTGTTCTGCTGTAAGAATATATTTATGCAGGTCAGAGTCATTTCTTTCTTCACTCAAATGTGTACTCTGTATCAGTGGTTCTTAAACTTGACTGTGTGTGGAATCACCTGAACAGCTGGTTAAAGCAGACTGCTGGGCCCTACCCATAGAGTTTCTGATTCAAGAGGTCTGAGGAGGAGCCTGAGAATCTGTATCCTAACAAGTTCCCAGGTAATGCTGATGTTAGTGGTCTGGGGACCACAGTTTGAGAACCACTGCTTCAGATGCTCTTGCCACCTCAATTCACATCAGTTACCAGCCTGTTAAGTCACTGATATTCAGATTTTGAAAGTGTCATAATATCTAGATAAATTTGAACTGGTCATGGGCTTCCCTGGTGGCGCAGTGGTTGAGAATCTGCCTGTCAATGCAGGGGACACGGGTTCGAGCCCTGGTCTGGGAAGATCCCACATGCCACGGAGCAACTAGGCCCGTGAGCCACAGTTACTGAGTCTGCGCCTCTGGAGCCTGTGCTCCGCAACAAGAGAGGCCGCGATAGTGAGAGGCCCACGCACCGCGATGAAGGGTAGCCCCCACCTGCCGAAACTAGAGAAAGCCCTCGCACAGAAACGAAGACCCAACACAGCCATAAATAAAAAAAAAAAAAAAAAAAAAAAAAAATTGAACTGGTCCCAGTTATAAATATATGAAAAATTTACATTATATATAAATATGTAAAATATTGATATTATATATCCCGCATAACATCCAAAATATAAAAAGCCAAAACAATGAAGACTTGAAACAGAAAACCTTACCAGTCTTCATTCTTATGTATAATAATGATTAAGACGAAAGTCTATGTGGATAACTGAGAGATTATTGAAATTCTGCAGAATTGGGCTAATTTTCAGCAGCTGACTTTGGGTAGCAGCACTAAGTAAGGGAATATACCAGAATTACGTCCAGGCTGTACTGTTCTTTAAAAAAATTTTAACCTGATTTTGCCTCTCATCGTTCAAAAAAGGTTTGTGATTATTGCAATTTTCGTTTTAAAGCTCCAGTTGCTCAGACGGACTATTTTTGATTAAAGAAAGAAAAGTATACATTAATTTCCTCTTTATAGTCCATAATGCAGTGGTAATCACCTGATGTGCTGAGACAGCTCTAGTAAACTTTGCAATAGCATTTTGTAGCACATCGTGACTGGGGCCAGAATTATTAGTTGTTGATGATGGCTGTGTCTCTGTGCTTCCTTCATACTGGATTTCCAGCTTACTAGAGACTTTCCCAAGGAACAATATAAAATTATTCATGAGCCTTGGATATTATGAATACAGTTGATTATGAAAATGTACTAGTAACCTAATTGTAGAATTCCTCTGTTATACAGCACAAATATATTTAAACAGGCCTTCAAAGACTCCAAGAATTAGAGCATGCTGGGTTTTTTTCTTGTATTTTTGGATTGCTGCTAATGTTTTGTTTTAGTTTAATCACACTGTATCATATGCATATTTGTATCAATACATGAATATATAGTTGCATTCAACTGTCCAGATATGTTTGTTTGTATACAAATATAACTATATCTCTATATTTATACAAATAAAAATACCTGGTTTTACATTATTTTATCATATCACAAATAATCTGGCCTGCATTGTCAATGATTTGCTCACTTTTTCTTCCATAACTGTTAGATTTTATCCCATCAACTCTAATATAAGATATTATGGAGAAAACTTACAGGTCCCTTTATGTACATGATATGCATGATGACTTTTTTCCTACATAATTCATCCCGAGGTTTTGGGTTTTGTTTATTTGTTTGTTTCAACATGTTCCAAAGGGCCAGCCCTTCACCACACATCCACAACAAAGCCCTTTACGTTGCTCTCTCTAGTCCTGGAGTGCAGTCCTTTTCTGCAGCACCAGGTCGTGTAGTCATGTAATACCTTGATTTATAACTAGGTTGTAATCCAACTAGGAAACAGGTAGAATCACAACTGGGTATGGTGCCTTGGATATTAATGGCTTGGCTCAGAAGTGGAATTTCTAAAGCTGTATACACTCTTTTTTGCCTTAATTATGCATTCATTAAAAGCTTTTATACCCAACAGAATAAAGTAAATATTTTTTGATCTCCATAGTGTGCTCCCAGAATGTAGATTTGCACAGCAGGGTCTTGATAATCTGAATAAATTGTATTTCTCCAAGGAGTTTATCTTTCAAATAAGGTCATAAAGAAATGCAGCTCCTCCATCCTTAGATTTCTCTGTGTGTCTTTTCTGCTGTGTGTAATATAGAACATGGGAACCAGAGTACATTATAGTAATACATACTTGGTGATGGTCCAGTATAATGTCTCAATCTATTCTCCTTTTTTTATCTCTGGTGAAGTGTCTTTTAAGTACAAAAGAAATGAATGATGTTACACAACAACTTTGATTTTTGCTGTTATTTGTAGAAAAACAAAGTCCACATTAGACATTCAGTGTTTTCTTCTCTTTACCCTATCAGTGAGTAAAATTTGTGGAATATGCAAAGCTATAGCTTAAGCACTGTTGGTAGTATTTTTAAAAGGGAATAATAATAATGAGACAGCTACTGTATGTTGAGCATCTACTATGTGGAAGGTACTTGACACATGTTTTTGGAAATCCTTATCACAGATCACCTTTCCGATTTTTCTAATGAGATGTTAATCTCTTGCTGGGGCTATCCATATGTGTCAGCTTCAAATCACGTGCTTTCCTAAAATCTGTTGACTTTAAATGAAGGAGACCACTTTTGATGAGCGGGCCTCATCCAATCAGTTGAAGTCCTTAGGAATAAAAACTGAGACTTCCTGAAGAAGAAGGAATTGTGCCTCAAGACTGTAACACAGAAATGCTGCCTGAATTTCCAGCCAGCGAGCCTGATCTACAAATCTGTGACTCAAGACTGTACCTTCAACTCCTGCCTGAGATACCAGCCAGCTGACCTGCTGTACACATTTGCCAGCCCACACAATCTTGTGAGCCAATTCCTTAAAATCTGTCTCTCTGTGTATCTCCTATTTTTCTGGAGAGCCTTGACTGATACACTAATGAAATTATTTTAACAACTCTTTAAAACAAAAAAAATCATGTGCTTTTTCTACAACTCCAGACTAAGCATGCAGCCAGTTCCTTGTCTCCACACTTACAGCCTAGTGAAAGCGACAGGGAAAATATAAAATTATAAACTCAAATAAACATGCACAACAAGTTGAACTTATAATCTTTCTGAGTCATAAAGAATAAAATGACAATACACCTGCTATCGAATGGTAGCCCCAAGACAGCATACAGTTGTGAAGAGTTTAGGCAATAGCTATTTCTTTTCTCTCTCTCTCTTTCTGGGCTGCCATATTTATTTCCAGAGTGGCTAACGTTCTAGGCGTTTTTAATATTTAAAGATTAAAATATTTAATCAATTTATTTAATATTTACTATTCAAATATTTAAAATAGTTGAATAATTTTAGAGGAGGAGGAGAATCCATGTTTTCCTGTAAAACTAAGAAGTAAAGGCAATAAAAGTTGACTTTTTAAAGGTCTGATATTCTTTCTTATCTACCCACTATCCATCCATCAAAATTTATAAAGTGCTCTTTGTGAAGACTGAGAGGAAGATCTAAAGAAGTACAGATACAGTCTGTACTTTTATACACAACTAGGGGAGAAAGTATGTAACCAGTGGCAAAGGGTTAAGTAAATATTCAAGTATACAAGTAGCTCCTGAAATGAGAAGTCAGAAGAAGGAACAATACTTCCCGCTGGAGTGGTCTGTCTTGCTTAGGAAGAGGAATCTAATTCCGGTTGTCGTCTTCCTCCCCAACACTGATAATGCTTGATATACTTTTGGCAAACAGCATAGACATTTATATATTTCTGGTTATCACTAAATACAAAGAGAAGTAAGGTTCCTTTTTGACATTCTAAGAAGGAAAGAAAAATCAACATGTAAAAAGACAGGAGACCCGAGATTCACTGTGGAAGCCAGGCCTGATGCATCTGGCACCACAAGTGGGTGTTCCCCCATGTTAACCAATTATATAAAAGCCCTGATGGGTAGTTAGCATCAAGAGAGAATTTTCTAAGTTCAGATCAAATATTTGAGAGCACCATTCTCACTTAATTGTGAGCAATCTGTTCATTTTGCCCAACTGTAAAATGAGACCTATACCCAAACTGTCATTTCCTCTTTCCATTTGAAGTCATGGGGGTGCTTTTTACAAAAACAAAAAACAACTTTTTAAAAACATGTTGCTTTTTAAAATTCATAATCCAACAAATACTTTTTGTTTGTGGTGGGGCGGGTTGCCCGGGCTTCTCACTTTTGTGGCCTCTCCCGCTGCGGAGCACAGGCTCTGGACGCGCAGGCTCAGTGGCCATGGCTCACGGGGCCCAGGCACTCCGCGGCACGTGAGATTCTCCTGGACCGGGGCACGAACCCGCGTCCCCTGCATCGGCAGGCGGACTCTCAACCACTGTGCCACCAGGGAAGCCCCAGCAAATACTTTTTAAATTACAATCTGTGATAAAGCATTGTGATTGGCATTGTACAGGATACCAAAAACATAAGATGTGAAACCTTCTTACTAGTTTACTAGGAATGTTTTTACTTATTGGAAGATAACATGCACGAATAGCTTAGTGACAAGTTCGTTGGTATGTGACAGGAGACTTGAAGTGGGAAGCATTAGGACTTACTGATAAAGGGCTTCAGATTTATTATGTCTAACTTGGTACTTGGTCTCTATAAGCAGCCAGTACAATAGTTTTATTTAACTTTTGGTTAACATTGCTAAAAATCAGATCATGCTGATTTGATTATATGCAGACTCCCTGTATCAGGTTATTTTGAATCTATTTGGGAATAGTTTTGTTTTTTTTTTTTAATTAATTAATTATCTTTGACGGCATTGAGTCTTCGTTGCTGCGTGCGGGCTTTCTCAAGTTGCGGTGAGTGGGGGCTACTCTTTGTTGCAATGCATGGGCTTCTCATTGCAGTGACTTCTTTTGTTGCAGAGCACAGGCTCTAGGCGCGTGGGATTCAGTAGTTGTGGCACGTGGGCTCAGTAGTTGTGGTTCATGGGCTCTAGAATGCAGGCTCAGTAGTTGTGGCGCACGGGCTTAGTTGCTCCGCGGCACGTGGGATCTTCCTGGACCAGGGCTCGAAGCAGTGTCCCCTGCGTTGGCAGGCAGATTCTTAACCACTGTGCCACCAGGGAAGTCCCAGGAATAGTTTTTAAAAAAAGATTTCTTGACTTCTGTAGCAAGGGTGACTTCTCATTTAGAGGACTCCTCAGAATGTGATGTAATATCAACATTTTATAATAGAACTTCAAGTTTCATGCATGCTATTACATGAGAGGCATAGAAATCACTATCTCTCCTGACCATCTTTATCTGTAGTGAAGTATTGACATGTGGTAATGGAGGTGACATTTTGAAGGGGGTATAAGTGAAGAGCATCAATAATTGGAAAAGAAGGGTTATAATTATAACAGTGAAACACAGCATTGTCAAAATAGTCACATCTTTTGAGTGTTATTACCTAGAAAAAATGTGGAATCCTGTTCAATTTGGTTATCTTAGAAGGGGGGAGGAGGGAATTCAGGAAATCAAAATGGCATTTACTTTTATTTTGACCTTGAGAGAGGTTTCTTATTATCTTGAGCATAGGTCATAGTTTTCCATTCTTATAGTACAGGTTGCTGATGCTTATTTTTGTTTTGTAAGTTAGTAATGTTCTCAGAATTACATGAGCCAACAAGAGAAACAGGTGTTATTAAGGCCATGTTTTGCGTGGGTATCCTTAGTATTAAAGCGTCTTCATCAGATTTCCTAATCTTGTCAGTTTAACAAGGACTCTTAGATTTGAGGAAGAGTATTTGTGGGGCAGATTTTGGGGATAGTCTACAGTAGATGCAGTCACAAGATGACAGATATTTTCTGTGTTCCACATAATTCCCCTGCCGGGGCTATGATTAAACTGCAGTGCTGGATGGTCAAGGGGCTACTGACAGGCTGGGACACAGCATGGGTGTGACTGAAACTAAGATAGACTATGTATTAGAAATATGCATTATTGATTCTCAGCTTGTATCACTGTTGGCACACATCAACATGTCTCTAGGCTGTGGCATACATGAGCTAGGCTGTGGGTTATGTGCAGTGAACATGCAGACCTCAGCTATAAGGCTGCACCATTTTCTCCCATTCAAGAAAGTGTATTAGAATGTAAGTGAGTCTGGGGGACATTGGTTCAGGGATAGGCTTAAATCTTCTCTAACCTTTCTTTATAATATAAAGAGAGTCTTGTATGGAGTTTCATCACTAATTATTAGTACTTGCTTAATTGGGATATTGAAAGACTCTTGCTAATACAGTGGCCAGTCACTCAGCTACAGATGAGAACCCCACCAGGAGACATCCATCACAAAGGTGGACTTTTTTGCCTCCCCTGGTTTGGTAAAAGGGCCATAGGGTTTACCTACTCCCCCAAATTGCCCTACTTCCTCCCACTCATGTCCTCACCACACAATAATTTGCCTCACAAAAGTAATTACATTTGAATGTAAGCCAAAATAAAATAGTATTTCCCTTTCTTGTGCTTTCTTTTCCCTACCATATTCAATAGTTAATCTGGGGAATAACCATTTTAATTAATTAGAGAAATAGGCCACACCAAAAGACTGAATTTGGGGAATATATAAGGTTTAAGAATTATTGCACTTGGAAAACTGGTGTTTATTTTATTCCATAGCTGGTATAGTATTGGGGACACATTTTATGGTTCTTCTGTTATTTACCTTGTCGTTCACACTATAGGAAACAAATAGAAGGGAAGAGAAAAGCCAAATAGCCCTAAACCAGAGGAAAATAAACACTATTTAAAAAGATTCCCGAAAGAACAACAATGTATGCACCATAATTCTGAATAGAAACGAAATTTCAAGTGAGAAGCAGTGTGACAGAAATGAAACCTTTTTAGAAAAAGAAAAGAAAAAGATTTTCCTTTCACTCAAGAGAGTTTCTTGTTGCTGAGCTGTAACTTCAATTCAAAACCACTGCCTCTACCTGGGCACTTGGATTTCTGCGTCACAGAATGTAAGAGAAGGGAGACAATCTCATAACTAGAACAAGGAGAAGATGCAAGTTTGCAAAAAATAAGTTCGATGTGGGCATGTTGAGTTCAGTATAGCTGTGGAATATCCAAGAGAAGATGTCCTCTTATCGGCAGTTGGGAAAATGAATTCAGAGCTTAGGAGAGAGATTTGGGCTAATAAAATAGATGTGAGAGGCATTAACATGTAATCAGTGTACAACTCAATTGCATGGTTTTTACTCTGGCTATGCTCCTTTTCCCTGATTTAATGGTGCAGCTTACTTAAGACTTTGATATCTAAAGGGACAGATTCTCTATTTTGACCTCCTTGCATCAGTGATGAATCAGGGATTATGGATGCCAAACAACAATGTTCAAATGTACTTTATTGTTCCTTGCCTGCCAAATCTACTGTCTGCTTTCCCTGTGCCAAGCCGTGCGGTAAGTGCTCTTGATTCATTATCTCCACAATGACCCTATGAACTGGGTGAACTCTCCATTTCGTAAATGGGGAATAACAGAGGATCAGTGACTGACCCAGGGTCATAGCCAATGATAAGAATTTGCACTGGATTTGAACCAGGTCTACCTGATTCTATGGCCTTTGCTCTTCTCCACAAACCTGGGTTGCCTCCAAGTGCCTATGGCTGTTGACAGTTTGTTCTGTTCCTGAATACAATTGTTCTTTCTCTTTCTTTGATATATAAAAGATTTCTTTCAAAAGAGTCTAGAAATATACACAAAAGCATTAATAGTGATTATCTCTGCATGGGGAAATATGAATCATTTTTGTTTTCTTTTCCATACTTTGTACTTCCTGAATTTTATGAAATGGACAAATTTATTACTTTTTATAACCAGAAACATAATGGCACTACTTTCATAACAGTGATGCTTTTTTTTCCATGCAGAGTATTACGGGTGAGCATTTAATGCAGTTTAACCATTGCTTCCCACCTCCTTAATCACATTAATGGGAATCCTTAAAAGCATCATTATTGGTGATTATTTTGCTTGCATATGGTCTTAGCCAAAAGAACAAGAAGTGATGATTTTGCTTAAGACTCACATAAACACATTGGCTCCAGTACGAGGAACGTATATTGTGGTATCAAGACCTCAATGGAGGTTTTCTTTTTTCCCCCAACTCCCCAGTTTACACAGTGTAACTACTGAGGCGCTAAGTATGCATGGCAAGGGGAACGGAAACCTTTGACATACATAAAAAGCACAGGAGATTTGGGGAAATTATGTTTTTAAGCAGAAGAGAGGAGAAATGAAAAGGTAAAGATAGGGAGCAGACTTTTAAAAAAATTATTTATTTTTGGCTGTGTTGGGTCCTCATTGCTGTGTACGGGCTTTCTCTAGGTGCAGCGAGCAGGGGCTACTCTTTGTCGTGGTGCGCGGGCTTCTCATTGTGGTGGTTTCTCTTGTTGCGGAGCGTGAGCTCTAGGCGCATGGGCTTCCGTAGTTGTGGCTCGCCGGCTCTAGAGCGCAAGCTCAGTAGTTGTGGCGCACGGGCTTAATTGCTCTGGGTCATGTGGGATCTTCCCACATCAGGGCTCAAACCTGTGTCCCCTGCTTTGGCAGGCGGGTTCTTTACCACTGCACCACCAAGAAGTCCAGGAGCAGACTTTTAACAGCTGTTTTTCTTGTACACGGGTATGTGTCAGTTCAGTTCCCCTTTGCTCTTCACTTAGCCATTGACACTTGTGCATTTAGCCTTAGTTCTCCACTAATATCAAATGCTGTGTTAGATTGGGTTTGGGAGTTATATAAAATTATACCCTTAGGAAGCAAAAACATTTCAGGACTGTGGAAGCAGGCATTAAATAATTACATTCAAAAGAAACAGCAGAAAAGAAGCACACTTTTTAAAATTCTGTATTAAATTAAATTAATTCTCCGGTTGTCTGCAGTTTTGAATTGGCCTGTATTTAAGTTGCAGGCTTCTAATCAGAAGAAACCCAGTGTCTCTATACAAAGATATAAAGTTGCTTAATAAAGAATATTTGATTGCTGCTATATAATCCAGCCCCAAACTCATAGACGTATACGTCTTTTTGACAGAACAAGTGGGGAAAAAAACACTGTTCCTCAGCTGTGCCTGTCCACCTTTTACTTTACAGAGCTTGCTTGTTTCCGCCTCTGTATGCTCATCGTTCTGTGTGATGCGGCTGGGCGCTGCCCTAGGACCTTGAACCAGGGCTTGTGCATGCGCCCAGGGTACCTGAAAGGCACTGACATCGCTCCCCGACCCCCATCACGCGTCTAGGGGACTGCAGAGTGACTTACTGGGACACTGAAATCGTATCCAGGGTCCTGGAGCAGTTAAACTGGCTTCGTAGATGTATTGACCAGAAATAACGTATTCATCCCGAGGAGATGGTCCTAAAGTTCGTTGTGGAAGCTCCATGTGCAAGGGTTACATCTTCTTTCCTCCCGTAGTAGAATTTACCAATAGGAAAAAGTAAGATTTGAAGAATAAGTTTAAACATTACTTGAAAAACCTGATGCTGGAGGCAAAATATGTAGTATTCCTTTGATAAAATCTGCTGGATGGGAAGCCCAGATATTTTAATTGAATGGCTATGAGTGGACCCTTAGAAATTTGAGTTGTAATGGATTTTAGTGGTCAACTGTGGTAAACTTCATTTTATAGATAAGTATTTATTCCTTTTCAATTGTGTTGGCCAGTGGAGCTATTAAGAGCCAAAATGTTATGGCTGATTCCTGAAATCATCTAGCTTGACTCCTGTTAGGAATGTAATTAAAGTGTCATATCCCACCAAAAGAAATAGAATCTAAAGTAAAACAAACAAACAAAAGAATCAGGTAGCTGTGGTGATGATGCAGCTGTTTCTCTAAGATCTGTTTTTACACTTTCTTCATTATACATTTCATTATTTAGAACAGCATCGTACAATAGAAACTTAATGGAAGCCACATGTTAATTTTACATTTTCTAGTAGCTGCATTAAAAGTAAAAAGAAACAGGTGAAATTAATGATAATATATTTATCCACTATATCCAGAATAATACCATTTCAACATACAATCAATGTAAAAATTATTAATGAGACATTTTATATTCTATTTTTCTTACTCCTTGCTTTCAGTATATATTTAACACTTACAGCACATCTCAAATCACACTAGCCACATTTCAAATGCCCAGTAGCCACATGTGGCTAGTGGTTACCATGTTGGACAGTGCCGATTTAGAACATATTCCTTTAAACCTTAAAATTTTATGGAAACAGATACATTAAAATAGAAAATAAAGATTTTAGAAAGAGTTCTTAATACTGTTAGATTACTAGAAAAAGGGATAAGTATGTTGAAAATACTTAATAAATCAATGGAGTAAAATAGCTATCTGATGGTATTCTGCATTCCTTAAGTTACTAGAAAATATTGTAATAATAATTGCAAGTTGAAAATGAGGGAAAACTAGGACACAGCCCACTCTCAATCTACTTGAAATAGGTAAGTTTTCTATCAACAAACCTGCATGCCCACTATGGTTCTTGCAGAGTTACAAGGCAAAGGTTTCACAGGTGTCCTGGCTCTCTGGGGGCATTATTTTAGAGCTCTGGCTCTGAGTTTGAGAACTTGTAGAAACAGGTAGAATCCCCCCACAATGAAGCATTGCTATAGAAACTCTTTGAAAAGATTTCATTGATTGCCTGAATTTTTGAGGCTAACAAAAAGCAAAGAACAATTATAAGTCGTCCATCTCAGGTGGATTCAATATAGAATTTATTCAGGACAGGAATCTGTGAGATGTCTTCATTTCCTGAGACTTTACATGTAAAAATCTTTGTTTTAGCTCATTAGGTCAGGATAGTTGTTAGCTCATTAAGTCAGGATAGGTTGTTTTTAACTCAGATTTGTACTTAATTTGAAGTTTTAGAAAAAGAGTAGGGCTATAGTTTTTGTCATCTAGTCATGGCTCCCACTCTACCTGCCCTCATATTATCTTCAGTAGAAAAAACTTACCACCTGAAAGCTGTAAAATATGGTAGACAAATCATTTTCTTTGGTAAAATGTTTCTAAAAAGTTGCAAAGTAACATTTTAGCCAGTAAAACCAGAAACCCCTTTCAGTCCCCATTTTAAGATGTCTTTAAGTAT
Source organism: Neophocaena asiaeorientalis asiaeorientalis (assembly GCF_003031525.2). Lineage (NCBI taxonomy): Eukaryota > Metazoa > Chordata > Mammalia > Artiodactyla > Phocoenidae > Neophocaena > Neophocaena asiaeorientalis. Next base: position 3,301,112 of record NW_020174704.1, on the reverse strand, counting down.
ATTGGTTTTAAGAGGGGCAAAGTAAGGAAAAACGTTAAATTCTAGAACAACAGTTCCCTGCCCAGAGCCGTATAATTGTGGATGATGTTGATGTTGTTGTTTACATTATCAGTGGAGCGCAGTTCCCTCTCTCCCACTCCTGTCGTGCAGACTTGAGGGAGTCAGTCTGAATTTCTTGCTTGCTCTTTCTTGGATTGATTTCTAAGAGATCTTTTCTCCGTTTTTTTTTTTTTTTTTGGCACCAGGAATTAAATAGCTTTAATTACTTGGATCTGTACAGACTTGCTGACCTCTTTAACCTCACTTTGTTGGAGAAGGCAGTGATCGATTTCTTAGTGAAACATCTCTCTGAGCTCCTGAAGAGTCGCCCAGAAGACATTCTAACGCTCCCTTATTGTCTGCTTCAGGAGGTCCTGAAGAGCGACCGCCTGACCTCCTTGAGTGAACAGCAGATATGGCAGGTAAGGGCACTCTGCATGGGTCCTCTTTGGGCGTGAAGTCATGATTAAAAGGAATGATTAAATGTTAAAGGGTTGAGGAACGATGACAACTATTTTGTCTGGTTTGGTCCACATTGGAATCAAAGTCTTAGAAGTCAGTGTTCCGTGATGGGCAAGTAACTGGAGAACACCAGCCCTTGAGGCTTGAGGCCTCAGCCCACTCAGCTTAACTCAGGGAATCGCAGGTGAGATTCCTCACACCCTCACTGTGGTTTCCCAGAACCAAAGGTGGTTACATCAGAAAGAGTCAAGGGTTTTTATTCCCCTGCGAAACATAGTTACTTAAACTGAATATGAGAAGGATGGATTGTTAAAGTGGTATTTATGCCTATTTAAGACCAATGGAATCAGAATAAATTCTGGGCTTTCCTGGAAACAATTCAGAAACATTTCTTTGTTGCAGTAGAGAGCAGCTGGGACCTTAAATGAGAGGAAGCTTTCCTCCCTTAACAGTGGAAAAATCTCCCTCCTTAGTTCATTCTGCATTCATTGCTATTTTCCGAAGCCCTGCTTTTTCACCTGACATAGCATTCTTTTCAGACACCCTTTGCCTAGGGGACAGGAGGATGTTTTGTGTTTTCAATTTGATTATTCAATTGAAATCCATTTCTGCTCATCCCCAGTGACTATCCTTGAACAATCCACACAGTGTCTTTGGGAAACAGAGCCCATCTTCCACTGCTTCTTATACTGTCTGTCTTACTCTGAAGCAGTGGCTAAGCCATCCTGTTACTTCTAGGGTGCCATACTTTCAAGATTTCATGATCATTTGAAAAATATTTATATACAGAATACAAGGGAAAATATGAAGTCTTCTATTAGCTGATGAGACAATAAATACCTCGTGTCTTATCAAATGACATTCAGAGAATACTTTAATTCTGGACAAGATGGAGGCATAGGTAGCTGTTAATTATCACCATCTGATTCTACTGATTGCTAATTTTCCCGGTGCCTTTCTCTCTTTTTTTTTTTTTTTTTTTTTTTTTTGCGGTACGCGGACCTCTCAGTGTTATGGCCTCTCCCGTTGCGGAGCACAGGCTCTAGACGCACAGGCTCAGCAGCCGTGGCTCACAGGCCCAGCCGCTCCGCGGCATGTGGGATCTTCCCGGACCGGGGCACGAATCTGTGTCCCCTGCATCGGCAGGCGGACTCTCAACCACTGCGCCACCAGGGAAGCCCTCCCTTAGTTCTTTCTTTATCTTACTTTAATCAGCAACTTCCCTCTTCACTGTTGCTTCCACCAGTGAGGATAATAAAGCCTGCAGTGTACTGAGGGCCTTTCAGGACCCGGGCTCTTTGCAGACTTATTAACTTATCACAACAGGTCTGAAGGATGGTTCTTATCATTCCATCCTCCAGACAAGCAAAACGAGGCTTCAGTGTCTTGCCTCAGGGTTACAGAGCAGAGCCAGCCTTCACATCCAGCTTTGTTGACACTTGCCCTCATCTCTCCAGTATTCCACGCTGTCTTGAGAAGAAAATATCAGTGAAAAAATATAAGCCATAAATTATTTTCTGCTTTTTAGGTATTTCTCATAATGGTTGTTCAGGCAGAGGTCAAATGTGTTGGTGAGGGTGAGTTTTTGGTATGAATTTTAATTATCTGTGGAAAACACAAATCATCAGAATTACTCTGGTCAGCTCAAAGTGAGGAACTGCCAAATTTTTCTTTCCTTCCCAAAGGGAAAAACAGAGACTTAGAATGAATTCTGTATTTAATTATTTCTAACCTAATTGAGATGTGAGCCAACCGTCCTTGTGGCTTCTCTTCTTGTGGCACAGTTGAAGGCACTGCCCGATATCAACATGGTAATGTACAGATGTGTGAGTGGCCAAAAAATTCCATACTATTCACATAAGAGTTATCATAGGGCTTCCCTGGTGGTGTAGTGGTTGAGAGTCCCCCTGCCGATGCAGGGGACATGGGTTCATGCCCCGGTCTGGGAAAATCCCACATGCCGCGGAGCGGCTGGGCCCGTGAGCCATGGCCACTGAGCCTGCGCGTCTGGAGCCTGTGCTCCACAATGGGAGAGGCCACAACAGTGAGAGGCCCGCGTACCGCAAAAAAAAAAAAAAAAAAAAAAAAAAGAGTTATCATAATTGCCTCTCTAAATATGTTACTAATTTTATAATGTAGAATTTCAAAAGATGCTTTCTGCTGCAGGCAATTTTTTTTATACCTGCTCCTCAAGAAAGGATTAAAAAAGACTCACATAAATATTATCAATTTAATCATTCAGCAGGCAATAAGAAACGGTTTTTGCTTTATCTTAGTAAATAAGTAATTCCCTCACACTCAACCCAATAGATAAAAATCAAATCAGTCCAGTTATATTGCTTCAAGTATAGTTAAGTTCATCATTTTTGCTGAGGTTATACTAGTAATGCAATATACCATGGAAGAATCTAATATTCAGCCCAGGGTGCAGATTGGGTATGCCAGAGGATTAGTGTCAGGGTGCTTTATAGAAGTGAAACTTGATGGACAGGCTGGAGACAGATCTACAGAATCTCATTAAATTGCTGAATTGTTCATTACGGAATGTTCTCACTGTAATAAAGTGCTCATTGACTTTGACAAATCCCTGTCCCATGTCTTAAAGAAGAACAGTGAAACAAGGGGTGTTGGGGAGAAAAATGGAAATTGGCACAAAGTAGGACAAGTAATAGAAAAGCAGATGGAGGGGTAGTGCTGTTTGATTATGTGCAACTGGTAACTTATGTGAGAATGCAGCAAACATACACACACACATCTACTCATGTGGCTCTTCCACTATCTAATCTACTGATAATGTAATCTGAGATATTCCCTTTATTTGGCAAAAGGCCCAATATTTTACTATTCACCAGACTTCATGCAGTTTGGCTCTAAAGATGTGTCATAAGAACCCATCAAGTTATCCTCAGGGAACAAACTTTTTTTTTTTTTTTTTTTTAACTTTTTCCTGCTGTCCCTTATCCAGTCCCTTTCCTGCTAAAATGTGCTGCAGTCCATGATAACCATTCTGTGGATTTGGAAACCTATGAAATCCCCCAAGATCGTGCTTTTTGTCTCCTCTTTTTTTCCATCTGACCTTTTAAAACTTTATCTTGTGTCCTCTCTCACAGAAGCCTTCTTCATCCCCCCTAGACATTTTTTTTCTCCCTTCCATAGCCTGAAACTACTTGGTCTAATTCGTTAACTTCACTTTATATTCACAGGTAATGTAGATACTGCCCCATATACACACTTTTTTTTTAAACATCTTTATTGGAGTATAATTGCTTTACAGTGTTGTTTCTGCTGTATAAGAAAGTGAATCACCTGTACGTATACATATTCTCTCACTTCGTCCCAGCTTACCTTTCCCCCTCCCCGTGTCCTCAAGTCCGTTCTCTGCGTCTTTGTCTTTATTTCTGTCCTGCCTCTAGGTTCTTCAGAACCATTTTTTTTTTTTTGGATTCCATATATATATGTTAGCATATGGTATTTGTTTTTCTCTTTCTGACTTACTTCATTCTGTATGACAGACTCTACGTCCATCTACCTCACTACAAATAACTCAGTTTCATTTCCTTTTATGGCTGAAGTAATATTCCATTGGATATATGTGCCGCATCTTCTTTATCCATTCATCTGTAGATAGACACTTAGGCTGCTCCCATGTCCTGGCTATTGTAAATAGTGCTGCAGTGAACATTGTGGTACATGTGTCTTTTTGAATTATGGTTTTCTCAGGGTATATGCCCGGTAGTGGGATTGCTGCGTCATATGGTAGTTCTATTTTTAGCTTTTTAAGGAACCTCCATACTGTTCTCCATAGCATATACACACTTTGGATATATAAGGACAGAGAAGTCCCCTCAAAAAATTCTTTTCTAAAAAAGTTCAGTTCGATTCAGCTCAACAGTTTGGTCTTAGGGTTCAAGGCCAGCAATTTCTTAGGTTGCAGATGAAAGACACTACATTGGTTATTGGCCTCAAGGAAGGAGGAGACTAAAAAATGAGCAAATCAGCCGAGGAAGAAACATGGGGCATGAGGTCACTGGCATCCGTGACCTGGCAAATTTCCACCGTTGTATTTTGCTTTTGGGTTTTAGCTTTGACTTAGGATTTGGTTTCAACAGGGCCCTGTTAAATTTCTCTTGTTAGATTCAACGTATATTTTCAGACTACTGAGCCAGGGGGTACTGCTCTAAAACTTAGAGTGAAATCATGAAACTGTTCCATACCACTCCCACATATTAGGTCTGTTTTCATTTCATAGGAAGTGCTGGCTAATCTGTTTTTTCTCAGTAAAGTACATTCTCCGCCTTTTATATCTCAGGTTCTCCTTTCCGAGAATGAGGAGGAGATTACTTTCCATGAGAGTACAGTTTGTAGAAAAACCTGAATATAATGTAAATTCTTATATTTGCTAGCATAGGGAGAAAGTGTGGCTGTCCATCCATCAGTATTTATTGAGCACCTACTAAATGCCCCACACCATGGAATGTAAGGCAGGGTACAGGTGAGCTAACTCCATTTCCCTCTCCAGGTCTAACCCCAATTGGGAGGGATCCTTCTGATTTTAAACCATTATCTAGCTCTCTGGATTATTATTTTATCTCTGAAGAAGCAGAAACAAGAAGGACATTTAAAAATGAATAGTTTGTGAAAGTACAAATGGGTATTATGCTGGGCACAGTGTTAGAAGCCAGATCCTGGGGTAAAAAGCTTTATAAAAGTGTTCAATTATTAGGTTAAAGAGATTTATCTTAACTTTATTTCTGAATGTGGAGTTTTATTTACCTTTAATTATTAATCTATTAACTGCTTCCTACTTTTAGTGAAGAGGACTTCTCTTACTTTAAAAAAATTAATTAAAGATCAAGTAATTTTTGGCTGCGTTGGATCTTTGTTGCTTTGCGCGGGCTTTCTCTAGTTGCGGTGAGCGGGGGCTACTCTTCGTTGCTGTGCGTGGGCTTCTCATTGTGGTGGCTTCTCTTGTTGCGGAGCAAGGGCTCTAGGCGTGCAGGCTTCAGTAGTTGTGGCTCACAGGCTCTAGAGCGCAGGCTCAGTAATTGTGGCTCATGGGCTCTAGAGCGCAGGCTCAGTAGTTACGGCGCATGGGCTTAGCTGCTCTGCGGCATGTGGGATCTTCCGAGACCAGGGGTTGAACCCGTGTCCCCTGCATTGGCAGGCAGATTCTTAACCACTGCGTCACCAGGGAAGTCCTTATCTTTCTATTTTATAAGGATAGTACATATGTCAGTGATTTTCTTCCTTTATTAACCTTGGGTTGAGGGCTCCTCCTTATATTTTGAGTCTAACTTTGCCTGGACTTCAGTGGATAACAGGACCAAACAATTCAGTGGTCACATCACTGATGTCAGACAAGATCAGACCTTAGCATCTGTTAATAACACATTCACTTTATATCTCTAGAGACGTAAGTCACACACTGTTTAGAGTAGTCAACAACCTCAGATGCGGTGACTTTTTTTTTGACAGGCCCCTTCTGGGCTTTTATCTACTCCACAAACTACCCACCTTAGAGTTTGATTTAATCATTTTCCTCAAAAGGAGTCCCAGAAAGTGAACCCAAACAAAAAGCTACTATCCCTTTATAGTTGGAAAATAGAGGACACTAGTGACATACTCAGCTTTCGTCTTTTATCTCTTAGATGATAAACTGTCCCAAATGCACATCTGGCCAGGGAGAAGCAAGGACTTCAAACAGTACTGTGTGTCCAACAATACTATCATAATACTTCACATTTGAATATCACATCACAGTTTCCAGAGTGCTTCTTCATCTCGCATTGCTTTGCGCTCCTTTGCTTTGTGTCACAAATGGGAAACTGAAGTAACAAAGCTAGAAATCAAATTCACGTCTTTTAATTCTTGGGTTTTTCCCACTTTGGTCCACAGCTTCTAAATTCATAATAGAAGTGCAAAAATACTTGGGCGTGGTGGACAGAGAGGTGCATCAAATTAATCCCATGACTTTAAGAGAAATGAGGAAGGGTTTGACCATTCCTGTTCTCTGGTGTAGTACCTGCAGATTGAAGGGGTAATGGCCAGCTCTGCCTGCCTTCATGCCTGTGTCATGTTGCTAACTCTGACTCTTTGCTCCATGTGCTAAATTCAATCTTTCATTCATTTTAAAGAGTCATCGAGTGTCTACTCCAGCCAGTCGTGTGCTCTCAAGCACCGCTGCTGCTGCTGCGTGATGGGTTCTGGGCAGTCGGTTGCAGAAAGGTCCCATGTGGCCCTGCTATCATGGATCTTACAGAGTCTGATGTGGAACTTTCCATTTGCTATTCTTTCCCCCTGCGCCCGATTCCTTCCCAGTGGAGACTGACCTGTGCCAAATAGAGTAGTGATTTCCGTGCTAATTTAGGCCGTGTTGAAATGATATGGATGGATTGGAAAATGAAATCCTTTTGTTTGGACATTTCAACACCCCCCAGTGTCCCTTTGCCTTTTCTTCAGTGCTCTTTTCATTGGTAATTCTTGTTCATTGTATGTGCCTTCTAAACAGCTTTGCAAACCTTTGTCAATCCCTGTAGTAGAGTCCAAGCCTCAAAGAAATCAAACTGCAGGTGACCATTTAATCAAAAAATTCCGCTAAGTGGTGTCCTCATTCTTAATGCTAGGACCTTGGTAACTAGAAATGGCATAAAATACTGTGACCTGAGAACTCTCATTCCCTCATCCCCCCCACCCAAATTGCAATTTTTCATCATATCTGCACCCCTCCTCAGTTTAATTTCATATATGCATGTCTCATTACTATTTATTTATTTATTTTTTTGGAGAGGCACTTTCTGGGCTTCTTCATGATATCTCGTTTTATTTTTTTACTTACCATTCCTTAAAGTAATTAAATGTGTACCACTTCTCAATTTTCTTCCTGAAACTTCTGGCAGTCCCTCCCAGGTAGCTACAGTCTTTTCTACAAATGAGATGAGGATATCTCCATTTCCTTTTTACTAAATGTTAGTGAAGAGAATAAATAGTGGTTTGTTCACATCCCAAATAGTGCTGTGCCTGGAGGATGTTTGATCCTTGGAGCGCCCCCAGCTGGACACTGAGTGTGTCTGCTATTTCAGGGCTTGGTGCTCGGAGCTGCCAGAGTGTATATTTAGTCATTCGTCCTGATCTACACGCAGCTGATTCCTCTGGGAGGACTCATCCCTGAGGAGCTTGACTAGTGGCCTTGCTGTTTTTTGTCTGGAGCATGTGCCTTTGCGAGACACGTGACACATTTATTTCAGAGGGACTTTGCTCCAGCTGATCCTGTGTTGTCAAGTAGCTGTGAGGGGCAGTGATTATCAGAAAATACGGAGACCTGACTTGTATTTATGTGCTGCTGTTCCCATGAGTTAATAGTTCTTTTTCCTTCCTTTTTTTTTTTTTCTTAAACGAGCGCAACAGAACAACAAGGTGATTTATGAGATATAACATGTTTATGTTCTCTGCTTCTAATTTTCATTGTGATTCATGTTGTTTCCAGACTGATATTTTTGTTGTTGCTACTGTGAGAAGGAAAAATATGACTGGAAAACATTACTTATGCATTGGTAGCCGGCAGTAATATTGCTGCTACCTGGGTTATCAGGGATTTCAAAATAAAACCCAACTATATGCTAAACATGAGGTAGAAACCTCGAGGCTAGGCATAGAAGTTCATCAATAATAATAGCAGCAATGATAATTTTTACAGTCCTTAGAGAGCTTTATACTTTTTAAGCATTTTTGCACACATCTTCTCATTCAAGTCTCTCATCAGCCTCGTTAAGGTTGATAAGGCAAGTATTACCCGGATTTTAACAAGTGAGGAAATGGAAACTCACAGAGGATAAATGGTTGACTCCCTTCACAGTACGGTTTCAATGTGGGTCTCACTGTATTCTCTTCAAATACTCCAAATCTCTAAGAAAACAGAAACTCAAAGTACCTGATACATCTTCTCAAAAGTCAAAGTGGTCCTATTACTCTATAATGAGTGAACCAGCAGTATACGTTTCCTAACAAATTACCAATTTTCACTTTCACCTGTTGTGCAGCTCTGGGAAGTTGCAAAAATGACTCTAATAAAAGTCATACAAGAAAGTGTTGCTGAGGGTCTTTCTATATCAGAGCCTGGAAAATTGAGGCCCTAGATGGTTTGTTGAGAAGGAGTGAATGGCGAATTCTGGCAGAGGTAGGGAACCACTTTTCATTCCTTCAGGGTATAAAGTGATAAAGTATAAAGCAGGAAGAGAAAGCCCATAAGGGAGAATCACTTAAAAATCCGATCAAGAGGGCTTCCCTGGTGGCGCAGTGGTTGAGAGTCCGCCTGCCGATGCAGGGGACACGGGTTTGTGCCCCGGTCCGGGAAGATCCCACATGCCACTGAGCGGCTGGGCCCGTGAGCCATGGCCGCTGAGCCTGCGCGTCCGGAGCCTGTGCTCCGCAATGGGAGAGGCCACAACAGTGAGAGGCCCGCGTACCGCAAAAAAAAAAAAAAAAAAAAAATCTGATCAAGGGATTTAAATCAGTGTGAAGAAGAACCTAGAGCGTGGTTATTTCTGCTGCAGCCCTACAGACTGCATGGTGGGAAGTCTGCAGACTGTTGTTAGAGTGTGGATGGAACAAATGGAAATGATTCATCATGATATCTTCATTTTATGCCTGAATATTGAAATTGAGAAATTTATGCAGCAGAAATTGACAGCTGGGTGATGGCCTAGGTATGGGCTTTAAGAGAAAGGGAGAAAAAGATTAATTCATTAGTATTGATAAATGTTAGTTTTTTTCCAATAGAAATGAGCCTGTGCCCCATGTCCTGCATCGCCAAACTATTTCTATAGGGATCCTTATCAAGCCAGTTGAGTGCTTGCTGGCCACGGTGTTCATGCCAGTTGGCCACATCAGACCATGGAGATCACCTGTTCTGGGCATTCTAGAGGAGAGGATCTAAGCGTAGCCGTGGAACGACCTGGAGGCTCTAGACTTGTTTATATTCCAAAGAGAAGTCTGGGGAAGCCTTGACATTTATTGTTGAATACTGACATCCTTACACCCTGCTTCTCCCACTCCTGCCTCCAGGACTTCTGCTACAAGTGAAAACAGGGAAGAACATCTCTCAACTCAACACACCTGGAGGGGAAAGGTGGCCATTCTAAGAGAGTAATCGTGGGCAGCCTTCAGAGATAAAGATAATTCTTAGACTTCTTTTGTGTCCACAGTACAGAGTAATGCATTCTCTGTGGTGAGGTTCTCCTCCTTAATCTGACTGCCTCTTTGTTACTTGAGATGCCACACTGGAGGAATGAAAACAGATTTCAATATTCTGGTAGACAAAACATAACCAGGAAGAAAAATTCTCTTACGAAAAAAAAATATTTGATGGGTTCTAAAGATAAATAGCACAGGTTTTTGCATTGTTCCCCTTTGTGTATAGGAAGTATTTTTTTAAAAATTTCTTTTATAATTAATTTATTTTTATTATTTATTTCTTTATTTTTGGCTACATTGGGTCTTCGTTGCTGTGCGTGGGCTTTCTCTAGTTGTGGTGCTCAGGCTTCTCACTGTGGTGGCTTTTCTTGTTGCGGAGCATGGGCTCTAGGAGCGTGGGCTTCAGTAGTTGTGGCATGCGGGCTCAGTAGTTGTGACTCACGGGCTCTAGAGCACAGTCTCAGTAGTTGTGGCACACGGGCTTAGTTGCTCTGCGGCATGTGGGATCTTCCTGGACGAGTGCTCGAAACTGTGTCCCCTGCATTGGCAGGTGAACCACTGGACCACCAGGGAAGTCCCGACAGGAAGTATTGCAAGTCAGTTCCAGTAAGTGGCACAGATATTACTTATGCTTCAAGAACAGAAGCTAAAAAGAGCCGGGCCAGCTGGTGGCTGAATGCACTTATCTTCTTTGTGTGTGTTCTTGTTGATGAGAAATGCCCACATGCCACCTCCTCTGGCCACACAAGGAAATCAGGTAATTGAAGTAGTGATGGATGGTGCACTGAAGTTTAAACGTTTTAGGAGGACCTGTCTTATTAACACTTTAAAACAAGTGAGCATAATATCATTAATTTGATTAATTCATTTGCTCTTAATATAGCTTTTAATTTGTAATTCTAGGTGAATTACAATGTAATTTGGCATTAATTATACTAAATTGACTATAGGTCAGCCAATCACAATGGAAAATTACTCACAGCTGAAAGTAAAACTAGACTTCTCCATCCAGAAAGGGCGACGCTTGGTTAAGAGACAGATAGACTTAAGGCGTCCCTCTGTTTGGCTGTGAGAATGACATTGAACCTGCCGAGGGCTGTAAGTGATTTCTTATTCTGCCCACTGCTGGGACTGTATACTCTGGAGTGAAGCCCAATAGAAAGAGTAAATAAGAGTAAACAAAGGGGTTGATTTGTCAGGTTGCCAGGTCCCCTGAAGAATCTTTCTGCTCTTTTCATCTCTTGTACAATTTAGGCCATGTAGAGGGGCTGTGTAGTGCTTTCGAATGATGAATTCCACACATCTTGGATTCGAGAGGTTAGAACAGGTATTGACCCAGGTTGGCCTGCTTTTCATCCTCCTGTTCTGTGAACAGGAGATCTTTTAAATCCCATGTGCTGTCAGTATCCCGGAGCCACTCCTATTTGACCAATATACAAACTACCTTCCGGGCAGAAGGAAGTTGTACCTTAAAAGCCAGTGCCACTCTGGGAGAAGAACGAAGCCCTCAGGAGATGACAGGGCCTGGTCATTGATAAAGCTTGCTGGAGGCGCCTATGTGCACATGAGAAGTAAGGTGACTACTGAAGGATGGGGTGCTTAAGGAATTGGTGGGAGAACAAGGATGGATTTGGAAAATACTTGTGTTTTAACCACGTGCCAGATATCTTCCTTTGAGAATTGTCTCCTATAAAAACAGTCAAAATGAAAACTTTGAAATGCTACAGAAAGTCATATGACAGATTTAGTAATATCCTGCTTGAGGTATATTTACATGTAAGTAGAACTATGGGAATTTTGTGCATTCTCAATACTTTTGCTGTGAGCAATTAACCCATAAAATGAGGTCTAGCTATGAGGGGACAAATTTTGCTAAATAGTGCATGGAAAATTCCAGGCTGTTTTTTTGGTGTGTTTGTTTTTTGCGGTACGCGGGCCTCTCACTGTTGTGGACTCTCCCGTTGCGGAGCACAGGCTCCGGACATGCAGGCTCAGTGGCCATGGCTCACAGGCCTAGCCACTCCACGGCATGTGGAATCTTCCTGGACCGGGGCACGAACCCGTGTCCCCTGCATCGGCAGGCGGACTCTCAACCACTGCACCACCAGGGAAGCCCCCGGCTGTTTTTAATAATTCTTTTTACTTTGTTAATTATGTACCCTTATCGTATCGTTCCAACTCACATTCTAGCAAATAAAATGGCCTAAGTTTTATGTAAAAATTTTGAGTAGAGAGGTTAAAAACTACCCTTCCCCCTGTCTCTTACACATATACAGGTGGGGTTCACACCATACACACGCTTGCAGGTAGACACACACACACGCACACCACAGGTTGCATGCATATTAATTTTTGCAGCTAAAATACTTTCCTTCGTTTTGCAATACTGACCTGAATCATAATTACTCTCATTATTGGCTGGTTGATCCTAAGATTAAGGAAGAAAATAGAAGTTAGGAACTTATTTTTGCTACTCCAAGTGTATATTTCATTCATCATAAATTTTTAAAGATATTGTCTATAGTCTGGATTGTTGCTATATGAATGCAGCTGTATATTGTCTCAATTTTCTCCAAATCCCTTTTATGCCAAATTTAGCCTGGCCTATCACAGAAAGTTTTATTCCTTTTCCCCAAATATTCTTCTTGATATCAGCATAGGGTTGGTGGGTTCCAGTCTTTCCTACCCCTGTGGTTCCCAGTATAGCTTCGTGTTCTTAACTCAAAACCACCCTTACTTGATCCATACCCTCTGATGGATGAGCTCTTTGAGGTCTTAATGTGGTGTTCTTTGAGAACTGTAAGGATTTGGGGCAGAGGAACTAGTACTGAAGTAAGCAGAGCAGAGGGGTTGAGAGAAAACATTTACAGGGTATTTCTGCCCTCGGTTTTATCTTCTCATCATTTAGAATGCCAGCAGAATGAATGGGTCTGTTAATCAAACAGCACTGAGAGGTTAGGTCATTGGAAGCCTTTTCAGTCATTTTGTGCTTTTCAAGAGTGAATTTGTTAGAATGATGCTGAATACCCACTTAAAGCCTCAGCTGATAACCCTACCTGTGTTTTATAACTCTGCACTGTCAGAACTCATAATAAGTCAAACATTCTTTCAGTGGTACTCATAAGGGAGGGAAAAAAAAAAGCCCCACAAATTTAAGAGTAATTTCAGATTGTAAATGAAAAGGAGAGGCACGACTCTGGATTTGCACCAATCATGCCTTCCTTTCATCTGCTCTGATTAGGCCTGGTGCGGTTTCATCAGACCCCTCCATCACCGAGCTGTCACTCCAGCCGTCTGTTGATTGAAAACAATCAAGGCTCTGATGGCACAATTATTCTGACCCTTTAACTAGAGGCTGCTGTGATAATGAAAGGTTGATTATGATAGTTTGTGCCTCTTTCAGTTTGCCAAGAAGGTTAATTTGGGCATCAGACGGATGTTTAATGGGCGCTTGCTGGCTACACTGAGGTAAATGAGAACGTGCAGTCTTGGATATTGCACAGATATAGTTTGGCTGTCAATCATTGTCATTTGGAGTTTGTGCCTCACACTCTGGAAATCACATTTTATTTTTTCCTTGGGATTTAATTTATTCTGTGCCCTGAGGAAGTTCTTTCACTCAGTGACCTTCACAGCAGCTTTCTCTGCCTTTTTTTTTTTTTTCTTTTTTCAAATGGAGCTCAAAGGCACAACACATCTAGAAGAGCATTTTTCTTTCATTTTCACTTAAAAATGGAAACTTTAAAAATCCATCCTTATCACTGCCTTCCAATAGAGCAAATGTTTCCATCCCGGTTGTGCAGTGGGGAAGTATAAACGACAGGGATACTTTGTCCAGTTCGCTAATGCAGCAGCTCCCTCAGTTGTTCTGCCCTGTTTCTTACACCAACCAGCAAAGCTAGTAAATTCAGAATGGGTGCATATATGGAACTGAAGGCTCCATTCTCCTTATGTTTCTCTCAGCAGCATGTCTCAGAATAGTTTGATGAATTCTTGTTTCCAAGGGCAACATCTGACTCCTTTTCCCTTCTTGGGAAGCATGGGGGAGGGGTTGAGCCAGGGAGACAGATATTTGTCTGCAGGAGTATGAAGGTTATTAAAAGTTGCAAATTTCAATTTGTATAATCCCAGCACCTAATCTTGTTGCCTTTTGAAGCGTAGGGTAAAAAAGACGCAGGCACCTAATAGTGCTGGTCTTTACAATGTGTAGCTCATTACAATCTTCTTTTATGCATACCTTTTAAAAAGAAAAATGAAGGAAAAGAAAAAATAAAGGAAACCTTTAATTCTGTCTCCAAGCTGTGCATAGTGGTCTCCTAGATTAGGCACCTAAGAGCCAGAATCATTGTTCTGCTTTTTCATTTGTGTTGTCTTCAGGTTTTTTTCCCCCAGTGAACATTCAGCAGCATATTTCTACCTAGCCTTGGACGTTTTTTCTCACATGTCAATTGTAAAACAATTAAGTCTATAGATGTTAAAGTGACAGTATCAAAATGATTATAATTTTATTTCAAGTGTTCTATTTTCACACTATTTCTTGCTTTAAAAAAAAGCTATTCGTTTTTGAATGGTAAAGAGAGTCATTAAGCGATAATTCAGTCTCACGTGAAGAGGCTCAAAAAATGAATTGTCATTGAATCCAGTTACTGTTTCTTTGTTTTTTTTCTGCAGTACGCGGGCCTCTCATTGTTGTGGCCTCTCCCGTTGCGGAGCACAGGCTCCGGACATGCAGGCTCAGTGGCCATGGCTCACGGGCCCAGCCACTCCACGGCATGTGGGATCTTCCCGAACCGGGGCACGAACCCGTGTCCCCTGCATCGGCAGGCGGACTCTCAACCACTGCGCCACCAGGGAAGCCCCCAGTTACTATTTTAATGCAGCCCTTATTTAAGCAACAGTGCTGTTTAAAATATTTTAAAAGATATGAGAGTAGGATTGTACATATATATATATATATATATATATATATATATATATATATATATATATATATATATAGTCTCACCAGATTCTTCACTGTACTAGACCACAAATGGTTATTTTTGTTTAGCTTTCTGGATAGCATGCATAAAACCACCCTCAGGGGTGCTTAGTAAAATTACTGATTAGTTATGTCTTGTTTTTATTCCAGCAATGGGGAGTAAAAAGTTAAATGGGGAGAAATGTATCAGTCAATCAAGAGAGAGTTTTTTGGTATTTAAAAAATAGTGTGACTTGTCACAGTGGTATCTATATTTTTATCTATATTTTTAGATTCACTATGTTTACAAATTAATGAGACTTACGCAAAGAATTTCTTCTTGAAGTATAATTCATTCTTTCAAACTGTTTTTGGTCTAAGCCTGACTGGGTTTCTGCCTTCCCCCAACCTGTTGAACCCTTTACCTGTTGTGGAAAACTGATATCCCAAAACCAAGGACTTTCCCTATGTCCTCATAAGCTCTCCACCACATTCCCAGAAATGTGCTCTCACGCTGACTCCAGTCACTGAAACTGCATCCCCTCAGCAGTGATGTCCCCCTTCAGAGGGTCCTCAGAGTGTCTCACACCTCATCTCCCAGCCTGGGCTGGCATTTCCTCTGCTCGCAGGGCTGGCAGTCATTGGACCCAGTTTCTCTTTCCTCTTCAACCCTTCTGTCTCTGCCTTCAAGGTTCCAACACATTGTTCCTCCTAACCTTAGGAAGATATCCTGGATCTGTGATTTCTCATAATTCCCACAGATTTCCTTCTGGGTGGCTGGCCCTGGGACTGAGATACACACCTCCTCACCAGACAACCTTTGGAACGGCTACTACCTTCTAGTACTCCTTCCCTCACCCTTTGCAGCCCCTTCCCTGCTCACAGGTCTTCTGAGATTGTCAAGCCACTGGTTCTCCTGCATTGGGCCCGTCTGCCCACATACCCATTTTCTGTACACGACTATTATAAATTGGCTCTCTAAGCCACTTCCCCCACTCAAAAATATGTCATCATTGTGCTAAAAAAAATGTATCTTCTTTGACAGAAGTATCACTTGTATATTATACTCAAAGGTGCTTCAAGGTGTGAATAGAGGATTCAGCGTTACCCACTTACTTATACAGTGATGAAATGAAGTTGGAGAATGCAGTGTGAAGTATTCTTTTCAGGCATCAGTAGGCAGGGTGAAATTCACATAGTGAAGGAGGTCAGTGGTTGGCAGGGCATTTATGTGTGTTCTTTGCAACTCACTGAGGGTGTAGGCCCTGGCACCGCAGCCCACCAGCTCCATCCCCTTGATAGTAGAGTCTGGCCTCTGACCGTGTTTAGTCATGGGCTTCAGGTACTGGGTTCCCCACTCCAATTACTGTACTCTGTAGCCCTAAATTAACATTTAAAGTGACCTTTGAGGATTCTTTTCTTTTTACTCGGAGGCTGCCAACATTAACCCTTAAATGCAGCATAGGTACTTCCTGAACATCTGAATTCATCACAGTACCACTTGTTTGAGGGATTTGACTATCTCTGTATCTGTGAGCTGGGGCAGCTGCTTGAGGCTGTGAGCTCCTTTTGGTCGTTAAAGGTTTCATTTCAGGTGGGGAGTGTATGTACCAGTGAACCTGTAATTGGTTCATTATTATTAAATCAGTTTATAAAGAAATATTCAAAGGCTTGATGCCCCCAGGATGCTCCAGGGCATGTTTACAAATTAAACAGCTTTTAAAAAAACTATAAAGTTTAAAAATGTACCAGCAATATTTAAAACACCCATGAGGGAAATGGCAACATAAAAAGATGGTTTTTGCTTGTGTCTGAAAATCTGCCTACAATAGACTGAACCTTCCAAAATTGTAGGATTTTTCTTCCCCTAATTTCATACTCCCTGGGTATATTTTACAGGGATATGTTAAGACACTTGAGGTTAAGAGTAAGGCTTGAGATTTATGGTATTAACAGAGCTTGAAAGTGAATGGCAAGAAGACTGTATATATGTGTACCAATGAGGATCTTCTTTCTCACCAAGTAAATTCCTGGCAGATATTGGACACTCAATAAGAAATTGAGGAGTGGATGAATGAAAAAACTAAAAGAAAAGATTCGTGATTATATCATTTACCCCAGAGCAACAAAACAGGAAGAAAGTAATCAACTCAATCAATTGTTATTTTAGTTTTCTCAAGCCAGATAGCTTAGTTTATACATATTTTTCCTTGCCACTAAGTTAACTGAGTTGAGATTTGAGGGAACTGATGGACATGAATTCAAATATTTTTAATGGGACACTCAAGCCAAGTAAAGAAAGTGAATGTATACTGAGTGTTATACGGAGACAAGTAGGTTTATGTCTGTGTCTCTCTTTTCATTCATTCATGGTTCTCTGACTGGGGTTTAACAAGGCCACACACCTTTAATAACTGGGTTAGAATTACTGAATTCATTGGTGTGGAAATAGGCTTATCATAAGGGCTAGTTTGTAGTCTGCAACAGATTATCTGCCATGCTTTTATTATCAGTTTATAGCATGTGAAGTGTTTAATACTGTGTAGCAAATTCCTTATCAACTACAGAGATCTCTCAAAATTTGTGTCAGTGTTGTGCAGTATTGTGTTGTATAAGAATTGTCTGTGCTGGCTTTATCATGAATTCAGAAGGATAGCTGAGTTGAGGATTAGCTCCATCTCTTGGTGGTGCATTGCGTCATATGAATTCTGTTTATTGTCTAAATGTCATAGTTTATCAAGCACTTTCACGTTATCTCATTCAATCCTATGTTGACCCTATGATGTAAACAACATCATCTTTGTTTTACAGGTGATGAAACTGAGCCTCAGTATATTTGTGTTTTTCATAAATGCTCAAATGTGTTAAGTTGCAGAAACAGGTCTTTTGACATCAAGTCTTGTCTCCTTTTCATTGTGTCATACGCACATCTATGGGCGTGTACCAGTTAGCGGTAGAAAAAAGCATCAGGATTTCCCTGTCCTTTCAGTTGACTTCACCCTGATAATGCATCCTCAATGCATGCAGTAGCTGGAAAATAACATGAAATGGTGTGACCCAGCTAGGGTCACTACTCCCTGTTGCCAATGGGATACAACAGGGTTTTCTTCTATTGACCAAATTGGTTTTCTCTGATTTTCCAGTGTTGTTCTGACAATATAAGCTTAATATTTCACTGACCACATTACCTTTTATACCCATAAGGTCGTCATAAATAAATATACATCACTAATATCTTACTTAGAACTCTCACCCATCAGTCTGGCCTCAAATGATACTCTGATGCTATTAATGATTAGATGAATGAGTATTATCTTTTGGTTCAGAGACCATTGAAGGCAAGTATAGGAAGCTATTTCTAATTGTTCCTGTATTTTGCTCAAGTGTGAAGAGACCAGGAATAGGTTCCATTTTCCCTGCAGCATCTTTGGCATAGGTGACGTTAATTGTTTTTCTTGTCCTGTCGGACATTCTTTGTATATTCCAGATATGGGGGTGGTGTATTTAAAGACTGTCTTGAGGTAAAATTTCATGTGAATAGTTTACTAAATATTTTCATTTCTAAATAAAACCACGTTCTGGGATTTTAAATAAATAGTACCTTGAAGCAGTCACTTACGAACTTGAAATGTGTGTTCTTTGGCTGAGATTATTTTATTTTTATGTGAGCCTGTGCACACATGCACTTTCACATGCCACACACGTGTGTGTGTATTTCTGTTGAGTTCAGAATTACAGACAAAAAACCCATCACTTTGTTTTTCTGAAAAGAGATTTATAAAAACTATTTGTGCTATAGAAATCTGTGACTTGGATACTAGACACAGTGATTAATTTTTTTAAAAAAATTATTTATTTATTTTTGGCTGTGTTGGGTCTTCGTTTCTGTGCGAGGACTTATGATGTAAACAACATCATCTTTGTTTTACAGGTGATGAAACTGAGCCTCAGTATATTTGTGTTTTTCATAAATGCTCAAATGTGTTAAGTTGCAGAAACAGGTCTTTTGACATCAAGTCTTGTCTCCTTTTCATTGTGTCATACGCACATCTATGGGCGTGTACCAGTTAGCGGTAGAAAAAAGCATCAGGATTTCCCTGTCCTTTCAGTTGACTTCACCCTGATAATGCATCCTCAATGCATGCAGTAGCTGGAAAATAACATGAAATGGTGTGACCCAGCTAGGGTCACTACTCCCTGTTGCCAATGGGATACAACAGGGTTTTCTTCTATTGACCAAATTGGTTTTCTCTGATTTTCCAGTGTTGTTCTGACAATATAAGCTTAATATTTCACTGACCACATTACCTTTTATACCCATAAGGTCGTCATAAATAAATATACATCACTAATATCTTACTTAGAACTCTCACCCATCAGTCTGGCCTCAAATGATACTCTGATGCTATTAATGATTAGATGAATGAGTATTATCTTTTGGTTCAGAGACCATTGAAGGCAAGTATAGGAAGCTATTTCTAATTGTTCCTGTATTTTGCTCAAGTGTGAAGAGACCAGGAATAGGTTCCATTTTCCCTGCAGCATCTTTGGCATAGGTGACGTTAATTGTTTTTCTTGTCCTGTCGGACATTCTTTGTATATTCCAGATATGGGGGTGGTGTATTTAAAGACTGTCTTGAGGTAAAATTTCATGTGAATAGTTTACTAAATATTTTCATTTCTAAATAAAACCACGTTCTGGGATTTTAAATAAATAGTACCTTGAAGCAGTCACTTACGAACTTGAAATGTGTGTTCTTTGGCTGAGATTATTTTATTTTTATGTGAGCCTGTGCACACATGCACTTTCACATGCCACACACGTGTGTGTGTATTTCTGTTGAGTTCAGAATTACAGACAAAAAACCCATCACTTTGTTTTTCTGAAAAGAGATTTATAAAAACTATTTGTGCTATAGAAATCTGTGACTTGGATACTAGACACAGTGATTAATTTTTTTAAAAAAATTATTTATTTATTTTTGGCTGTGTTGGGTCTTCGTTTCTGTGCGAGGACTTTCTCTAGTTGTGGCAAGCGGGGGCCACTCTTCATCGCGGTGCGCGGGCCTCTCACTATCGCGGCCTATCTTGTTGCGGAGTACAGGCTCCAGACGCGCAGGCTCAGTAGCTGTGGCTCACGGGCCCAGTTGCTCCGCGACATGTGGCATCTTCCCAGACCAGGGCTCGAACCCGTGTCCCCTGCATTGGCAGAAAGATTCTCAACCACTGCACCACTAGGGAAGCCCCACAGTGATTAACTTTTATTGTCTCTCCCACCTATAGGAATGTTGGAGGATTCTACTTTAGGTTTTTTTTAAAGTTTTCAAACTTTTAATTTAAAAATTTTATTATTATTTTTTTTAGGTATAGTTGATTTACAATGTTGTGTTGGTTTCAGGCGTACAGCAAAGTGATTCAGTTATACATACATACATATATATATATATATATATCTTCTTTTTTAGATTCTTTTTCCTTACATGTTATTACAAAATATTGAGTATAGTTCCCTATGCTATATAGTAGGTCCTTGTTGGTTATCTATTTTATATATAGTAGTGTGTATATGAGGATTCTACCTTAAAATATTTCTTTTTGGTGGATCTGTAAGTGACATACATACTAGAGATAAAAGAGACTCTGTCATCAACTCACTCGCTTTACAGATGAGAAGCCAAATGACTGGTCCAGTGTCGGCTACATACTCTTGCTGTTCTTTGTATTGACTTTCAAAGATCAGCTCAAATTGGTGGCCGGTTCTCGAGGTGGAAAAGGCATCACAGTATACTAATCTCATCTCTTTTCCTATCTTTGTTTTCTCTTCATCTTGATACACAATTTACCTCTTAAAAAATCGCCTTGTGTTATAAGACTGAACCAACTCAGGTCACTTGTATTTGTCCTCACAAATACCTGGAACTTAAATGTGGCATGCCTCAGGACAGGTTTCCTTGTGATTCCTCCATTCCTATGTGTTTATCGCTGTCTACGGGAAAGAGACATCCTTGGTTGCAAGGGCTTCTGCTTTTGATGCTTGGCAGTATGTACTTTTTTGAAAAAAAAAATGTATTAAAGATGGTTATCAGCACTTTTTTGTTCTTTCAATTTTCTATTTAAAAATAATTTCAAACTTATAGAAAAGTTGCAAGAGTAAGAATAGTAAAGAACACCCATATGATTTGCTCATTTCTTAAGTAAATTACTTCGTTTGCTTTATCATACGTTCTCTGTCTCTGTCTCACTATCTAGATATCTATCTATCTATAAATATCTGTAGATATATGTAGTAGGAGAATAGATAGATATCTAAACACATGTGTGCTTTTTTTTTCCTGAGCCATTTGAGGGTAAGTTGTATACATCATGTTTTTTTTTAAACCCTTGAAAAAAACCCTCATAACTGTTCTTTTCCACAGAAATCTTTAGTAAAAGGTAAAAGATTTATACAATCTGAAGAGAAACCAGAGTATTATCAAAGCACAAGTTTTTTGTGAAAGGTGAAAATAAGAGCATTTGTCAGTCTTCCAGCTTCATAAAATTTTAAATGAACAATGAAAGAATATGTGTTATTATCATATCTACTAAGCTGAATATTCTTTTTAAAATCTGTCAGTTTTTTTTTTTCTGACAGTATATGAACCTGGGACCGCATCGGATTTGATTCTATTGAAATATATTTCTTAGAGGAAAAAATAGCCTATGTGTCTTATATAAGTTTGTAGTCAGCTATAATGGTTAATGTACAACCTCCCTTGAAAAATCTGTTTTACAAGCAAAGTGTTGACACAGTTTTAATTACAGCACTCAAGTGAGCACTGTTATAATTTTTAATATTCCTCCATTGTACCGTTTTCACTGTTCTGGTAGAGCAACATACCGTGATCTTATGTCCCTAGTTTCTGGTGTCTTTAGATAGGAATGTTGCCTTTTTGAACAGAAATCTTTCATTTGGTCTCACAGAAGAGAATAGGGCTATAAAATTTTGTGCACTTATTTATTAATATGAACTTTCCTTTCTATGTCGGTCATTATTCTGGTTTAATATGTCACTATTTAGAGCTTTAACATGACTCATGTTAAAGAAATGAGATTCTATGTATCAGTAGTTTAACATGGCAAGTCCCAACACCTGTTCACATACAGGAGGGAAACTTTCCACATTTATCATCTAAAGAAACTTTATAATATTAAAAGGGTATCTTGCTAAAGTTTTATGTTTACGTTTATTTGAATTTAAGGCATTATAAAATAATATACGAGATAGTGTACTTGCATGCAATATATAATAGTCAGTGCAACTTCCCTTTGAGGACATGGATTAGAAGATGGTGAGCATCCTTGATCCTCTGTTTGGAAAGGAAAAATTCTGTCTGTGCATTGTATTCATTCTATTAAAGCTTTCGCTCATGGCTCCCCACTCTTTGTTGCCCAAGTGCTCTTTAACATCCCAGGCTCTTTGGTGGAGCTTCAGGAATGCCAGGTGGTTGCTTATTTGTTCCTGTGCCCTTCCTTTGTTGCTTTCTGAATTTGCAGAACCGTGGAATTTGTGCTGCCTTTTGGGCACTGAGCGGAGACTGGTGCCCTGGCTTATCTTAGTGGGATGACAGGACTGGCAAGGATATAGACACTTGTGCCTTCACAGCATGGGCTCCTGCAAAAGGCGGGGCTCAGTTTGCCCCTTCAGCAAAGCTGTCTGCAACCAGGTTTTAAAATAGGAGAATAATTATAGCTGCCCCGGGCCAAGGGGGCAGAATCAGACTGTGGGCAAAAATACCGGTTCTTGCTTATTCAGCTCTGGCTGAGGAATTCTGTGATGAGAATATCCTCTTCAGTGAAAAAGAATTCTTGTGAACCAAGAGAAAGAAATAGTTACTGCTTTTCAACAGTGTTGTAAGAGCTTTATCTTTTGTCAGCGTTAGTTAAAGACATTTGATCACTCATCGGATGAGAACTGCTTTTGTAAAGGGCATTTTTAATATATGTTTGCAAGATATAAAGGCGGTTTTATGGAAGAGTGCATTAATGTGTATTCTTGGATTTGAGATGACTTCATAATTCATATATTTTCCAGGAAATATGTGAGTGTAAAATTTCTTACTGTTTTGGCATTGCTTCGGGGTCACGTTGGGTAGTACACAGACGTATGGACATACATAAGCAGAGGTAGATTTTAAAGCAGTAGCTTCTATCTGGGTGTGTTTGAGCAAGAACAGTAAAGGAATTTGGATCATAACTTAAGGGCTTGTAATGTTAGTAATGTAACATTCGTTCATATAATTGAAATATTTCTGAAATACATATGAGCAGATTATATATTTTAATTGAATTAGAGAAAATCTTGCATAATTTAAAGGTCTATACTTTTATATTTAGTATTATATATTATATATTCTATTCACAGAATAGCAATCAGTGGGGATACACTGAGAACACTAAAAGGAAGAGATTATTTTCCATATATATATTTTTTTAAATTTTATTTATTATTTATTTTATTTTTGGCTGTGTTGGGTCTTCGTTTCTGTGCGAGGGCTTTCTCTAGTTGCGGCGAGCAGGGGCCACTCTTCATCGTGGTCCATATATTTTTGAGCCGGGTTTAGTTAACAAGGAATAACCTAGAGTTAAAATACATATTCCAATAAAAAGTGAAGCAATAATTCAATACTCAAAGGAAGCCCTTTCCCCTAAAGACTTATTCTTTACTTACAAACTCTTTAATCCATACAATTAAATGCATGGTTTTTCTGCAAAAGTAATCCATAAATGAGACTCATTGAAAAATATTGTCACCTATCTAGAAGCAAAGTATACATTTTTAAAAATCAGACTTTAGTTTTCTAATTTAGAAAATGGACAATATGGACATTAAGTTTGGTTTCGAGTGCATTTGGTTTTGAGTGCTTGGATTCTACCTTAAAATAATTATTGATGGAAAAATAATGATATGATATAATAATGATATGATATAATAGAAGAACACATTATATAACTTAAAAACTGGATTTCTGGTTCCAGCTTTTCCATTAATCAGCTGCATGACTTGCAGTAAGTCAAATAGCTTGTCTGGATTTTATTTCTACTAGTAAAATTGGGAAGCTTGAACCAAAAGTACTCTAAAGTTTCTTCTTGCCCTAACACTTTATATTTGAGGGATTAACAGATTACGATGTTCATTGAATTGCCAAGAATGTCAAATAGAGGTGACCAGCACCGGTTATGGAGGGAGTAAAACAAGGGCCTTATATAAGTAAGTCCAGTACATTGCATGCTGCCGTGGGGAGTTTTGTGAGCTTATAAGGGCTTTATAGGAAAGCCACAAAGATGAGATAATAAAATAGAAAATTGAAGACTGTGATAGATAGATAAATAAATATATTAAGGAACTGATGTTGTTGGTTCAAGAGAAATATGACAAATAGCCTAAGAATAGTTATAAAGGATTTTCCATTCTGCAACAATTATGTTTAGCCTACTATGTGCCAGACACTGTTCTTATCAAGAATCTGAGGATGAGATGAGTTGACGTTGGAATAAGCTGTAGCCAATGCTCCTTTTAGGAAGGAACAGTTCTCCATCAGGGTAAGATGTACTAGACTGGGTTAGGTAGGGTGCTTGGGAGATCTCCTATAGTCTTTGGAGATGACAGTCCCTGTGTTTCAGATGGTTTAGGAAACATCTTGCCTAATTGCCCTGTTTCCTAAGTACTCTTTGATCTGCCCTCCCAAACTGAATCCTTGATTTCTTTTCTACTGTTGCTGGCTTTGTTACCTGAAGAGTCTGAGATAAAACTTTCACTATAGGGCTTCCCTGGTGGCGCAGTGGTTGAGAGTCCGCCTGCCAATGCA
Source organism: Neophocaena asiaeorientalis asiaeorientalis (assembly GCF_003031525.2). Lineage (NCBI taxonomy): Eukaryota > Metazoa > Chordata > Mammalia > Artiodactyla > Phocoenidae > Neophocaena > Neophocaena asiaeorientalis. The sequence continues at coordinate 3,276,617 of NW_020174704.1, read as the reverse complement.
GGGGACATGGGTTCGTGCCCCGGTCCGGGAAGATCCCACATGCCGCGGAGCGGCTGGGCCTGTGAGCCGTGGCTGCTGAGCTTGCATGTCCGAAGCCTGCATGTCCGGAGCCTGTGCTCCGCAACGGGAGAGGCCACAGCAGTGAGAGGCCCGCGTACCACAAAAACAAAAAACAAAAAACTTTCACTATATGCTCCATTCCACCCCCACACTCAATTAAAATATTCTAGAGTTTAGGGTGATGGGGATGTCAGTGTGCCAGAATAAGTAAGATAGAATAGGATATTAGCCTTCCCCGGGTTATGCTTTCTAAGTGTAGTATCATTAAAAGCCAAAAGTTCCCAGAATAAACATTTTCAAACATTAAGCCCCAGAAAAGCTAGCTGTGGTCTTTGTGTTCCATGATGCCCTGATGATGAATCAGCCTTCTGTTTATTGTAGTTTCTAAACCTCTTAAAATGGGCTCCAGGGTTGCCTCTACCACCTTGCCCTTAATTCAGCATGGCAATGAATAGTGCTCTGGAGAGGTTCATGGTGCAGAAGTGTTTTTGAGGTAGCCCATTGTTTTGGATTTTCTTTGACATTTCTTCCATTATTTGGATAAGTAAGAGTTATCCATGATTTCAGTGATTTTTCCCTTTTATAGTTTCACCAAAGTAAAAACTGAGTACAGTAACACTTTTACTTTTGTTTATGTATTATTTCAGAAACAAAACTGCAGAGTTTTTTTTTTTTTT
>NW_020174704.1:3194316-3275869 GCF_003031525.2 Neophocaena asiaeorientalis asiaeorientalis | reverse complement strand
GCAGGCGGACTCTCAACCACTGCGCCACCAGGGAAGCCCTGCAGAGTTTTTATATGACTTACTTTTATGCTATCAGAATCAGCCATGGATTTATAGAGCCAAGGTCTCAAAATATGCTGTCTGGGCTTCCCTGGTGGCACAGTGGTTGAGAGTCCGCCTGCCGATGCAGGGGACATGGGTTCGTGCCCCGGTCCGGGAAGATCCCACATGCGGTCCGGTGGCTGGGCCCGTGAGCCGTGGCCGCTGAGCCTGTGTGTCCGGAGCCTGTGCTCCGCAACGGGAGAGGCCACAACAGTGAGAGGCCCGCGTACCGCAAAAACAAAAAACAAAAAACAAAAAAAAAAATGCTGTTTTACCCATAGTAAGAGCTTACCCATATCTTACTACAAAGGAAATATGCTGTCTTACCTATGGTATTAGCTACACATGCCCTATATCTTTACTAAAGCATCCTACTTAAACTTCATTTAATTTAAGCCTTTTAAAATTTGAAACAGCAGACTTCGTTTACTCTTATAAAGCAGCAATTTACAGTCTCATAAATGGGAATCTGTCTAAAACCTTCCTACTCAAAACGTGGTCCATGGACTAGCAGCATATGCATCACCTGGCAGATGTTAGAAATGCAGGCTTGCAGTCCTCCTCCCCCTCCCTATTGAATCAAAATCTGCATTTTGCCCAGAAAAACCAGGTAATTCATGCGCATGTTAGGTTTGAGAAGCACTGGATTTAAATCTGTAAATAACACTATATCCAGGTGAGATTGGTTCAAAGTTGGCAGAATTGTAAATTATATTTACCTTTGATCTGGAGAAAAGATAAACCCAACAAGTATGAATGACTTGTGTAGTCTGAAAATATTTATAAATAATAAATGTGTGAAAATTATATGAAAAATGTGAGAAGTTAGACATACTGGCGATAAATAAGATAAACATTATCCCCGAAAGTGCAAATTAAATGTATGTTCACAAAGTAGTTTGTAATACATAGTATTTGGGGAAATTGAACATGGAAACCATCATGATATTGTAACGTAAGGGGTGATAAGTAGACAGAAAGCCAGAACTGAATCAGAGATAGGTCACAGTGGTCACTGTTCCACTGCTAGTTTGATTCCTTAGCAATTTTCTTAGAGGCAAAGTCTAGTTGTGGCTTGTATATCTTTCATACGGTAAGTGACACTGTTTGCTAGAAAGATAAAGGTAAATCAGAGAGTGCTAAGAGATGGGCTAGAAGATTGATTAGGGCATAGGAAGAACTGATTTATGAGGAAGGAGAAAAGTAATTAAATGGGCAGTACTGTGCTATAAAAAGAGGCTATAGAGACATGAATGTTTATTTGCTCTTTCTCCAGTGCTGTTTTCCTGTAGTATCCATATGCAAGATGCAGAAACATTAGGATATCAGGATGCTAAGAAATTTGTTACAAAACAAAGCGGTACCATCTGGAATTACTCAAATTAGGAGCAATATGAAAGATTAAGTTTCAGAAAATTTTACCTTGTGCATAAGGAGTAACCTTGAGTGGGATGACTTTATCCCTGAAAACTTTTGAAAGCTCTATGGGCAAAGAATGGAAAATCATTTATGAAGTTGTAGAATTCTAATTGGAACCCATCTCTTGAAACTTCTAAAATTAGGGTGGAGAAAAACCAGAATGTTGCATGTGGGAAAACTCTCCACTTCCGGCAGAGACTTGGTGATTGATGAGTGACATTTTTCTTCTGCACTGTCTTTGATTATTACTGTGTTACCATACACAGGTAATTTTTTTTTCATCAGGTTACTATCTTATTTAAATAAAAAATACTAGTTTCTAGAAAAACAGCCATAGAGTGTCACTCATCTGCCCTACATGGTGTCTGCCTCCGTGGCATCCGTAGGCTACCTGGCAACCAGTGACATTCTTTTTCCATTTCTCTTCACTCATTATTCATTTAGAGATGCAATTCAGTATATATTGGAAGCAAATTCACTTGCTACATTCTCTTCATCTGGAAAACTAAAAAAACATGCCCAAAATATGCCTTGCCTTTTAGAACCATTTGTCAAATGGATATAGAAACTCTGAAAGCCTGAAATCATCTAATGCTTCAGACGGTTTAGTGATCCTTTTCACAAGGATGAAAACCCAGCTCACGTTTGTCAAGGAGTAATGGTCTGATGGCACTACATTTCTTTCTGTCTTCTCCGTAGACATTTTTCCCAGTGCAATGAATCAGCTGAAAAAGGAAGCCCAGAACCCCAGTTCCACTGGTCAGAAAGCAAGTAAAACACAGCAGGATTATTCAGTATTTTCTTTACTTTTTTTATGCTAATTGCTTCAGGTCCACATTTATATTGCTTAGGAGATCTAGTTTAATATAGGTACTGCTAAGAATAAATTCTATCAAATATGTTGACTGGAGATATTAGATAAACCTCTCTATGCTGATGTGTGGAAAGCTTTGCCAAACTTAAGTCAATTAATTAAATTACTTCAGGTGCTCCATAACATGAATTGGATTTTTGTTGATATTATTTTCTAAACTACTATTCAATTTTGTTATTTATGACTTAATGCACCTGCTTTAGTTTTAAGAAATTCTATTTGTCTATAGCCGAAAGTTCTTACCCCTTTCCTTCTTGAAAGAGATCTAGACCTAATCAAAAAGCTTAGGATTACATTCTTCTCTTGTGTCCATAATACAAAGATAATCTCCTCTGTATCCTGTTTTTATGAAAATGGTTCTAACAAATTGCCCGTATCTTACACATACAAACAACTGTTTTCAAGATGAAAACTAGTTGAGAAAAAATAAAATAAATTGATAGGTTGCAATCTTTCTTTTTCTTCTCTTGCTTCCTGACTGATATACCTACAAAAGTTGCAGGGGGGGAAAAAAGTCCTTTTTCTTTCTAAATCTTGCTACTAGTGTCGTATTGATTTTCTCTCAAGTGCACCCTCTGGTCTCAGATGATCACATATTTTCTCACATTACTCATATTGATACAGCACCTTGACTCACAGGTTGATATATGTTGCTTGAACTGATGACATGGCTCACCGTTGACATATCCTGGTGGTGGGGCGAACCAAGCCTCTTATGCATGAAACCTAAGGGAACAGGCTGTTTCACAACCGTATTCTCATTCTTTGAAAAGTAACTGTTCACCTCAAGTGATCCTTTAAGTCTTATCCGTGTTGCTTAACATTGTTCTAATCTCTCCAACAGTGTTTTGAGTTCTTTTGTGTCTCTGCTGATGCGGAAAGGAAAAAAAATCCCTCAACTGGGTATAACAGTGTTTGAGTGTTCCATGGTTCGTAAGAAAAAATAAAAGTGTTATTAAGAGTCTGAAGGAATACATGGCAGCCGGCCTCTGTGCCACGTTGCTCTGGCTTCTTCTTACCTTCGTGCTCTCTCCACCTCCCTGCCTCTGTTTCAGCTAGCTGTGAGGTGGCTGGAACACAGCTGCCATTACCAGTACATGGATGAGCTCCTGCAGTACATCCGCTTTGGCCTGATGGACGTGGACACTCTCCATGCAGTTGCCCTGTCCCACCCCCTCGTCCAGGCAAGTGAAACCGCAACAGCTCTTGTCAACGAGGCCCTGGAGTACCACCAGAGTATCTACGCACAGCCCGTGTGGCAGACTCGCAGGACCAAACCGCGCTTCCAGTCAGATACTCTGTACATCATCGGTGGGAAGAAGCGTGAGGTCTGTAGAGTCAAGGAACTTCGGTACTTCAATCCCGTGGATCAGGAGAATGCCCTCATAGCTGCCATTGCCAACTGGAGTGAGCTGGCTCCCATGCCCGTGGGAAGGAGCCACCATTGTGTGGCAGTCATGGGGGACTTCCTGTTTGTAGCAGGAGGGGAAGTCGAGCACGCCAGTGGCCGGACGTGTGCCGTGAGGACTGCCTGTCGCTATGACCCCCGCAGTAATTCCTGGGCAGAGATAGCACCCATGAAAAACTGCCGGGAGCATTTCGTTCTGGGAGCCATGGATGAGTACCTCTATGCGGCTGGGGGCAGAAATGAACTGCGCCAGGTTCTGCCGACCGTTGAGCGATATTGCCCCAAGAAGAACAAGTGGACTTTCGTCCAGCCCTTTGACCGGTCCCTCTCCTGTCACGCTGGCTACGTGGCTGACGGTCTTCTTTGGATATCAGGTAGAACATGCCTCATACGTTGGATTTATTACAAAACACTTTCACTGTGGCATAAATTGACAAGTCAGGCTTTGGTAGTGGTGGCCATGTGTATCTGAACGATTCGGCCAAGGGTGCCATTTTAGCTAATTAACAGTCATTTATTGGGCACCATTCTATAGAGAGCAGTGTATGGGGGAGTAATTGACCTTTCTGTGGCTTTCTGAGTGATGAGCGGAGTAAAATTTCAAGATGGAAATGAATGGCCAATCACATCTCTTTTTCTACCAAACCTTCTATTGTTTAGATTGTCAGTTTTTGATATTCATGGACTGTATTGCACACCTTGTGGTTTATCCAGGTCCTTGGCTTTTCCTTTCACCCTGGGCTGCCTGACTAGGCGCCAGTCTATCAAAGACAGGGCAGGCGAAGTAAAAACACAGTCAATCCATTTGGATGAGTAAAGCAATGGGAGTAGATCCAGGTAGGAGCCATGCTGTGCATTGAGGGAAGGGATTTAAGTTATTGGCTAAAATAATGTTTTTCTGTTATCTGCGAATTGTAGTTACTCATGCCATCCCAATCCTTTATTCCCATTTACTCTCCCATTCTTCCTGATTATTTGGGGGTTCTGATTATTTTAGTTTACTTTTTTTGTCTTTGGTTTTGTTTGAAGCCTTTTGATTATGAAAAAGGAGAGAGACTAGTGTAATGAATCCCATGTGCCCATAACCCAGCTTCAGCAGTTATCTACTCGTTGCCAATCTTGTTTCACTCACACCCACATGCTTTTCTTCCAACCCCTCACGGCTGACTTTTCACTGGCACAGAAGGAGCCTGTGAGGCATGTGTTATTGACATCACATTATCACCTTGGGTTTCCAATCCTATTATTGGAAAGTCCTCAGATGTCCTCCTTTGAAAGGTTTGCCTATTAGGGAAGAAAGTTGCATCTTCTCTCAGCTGGAGGATACTCATTTTGTGACCCAGATGGATCTCGCTGAATTTCTATGTCAAGGACAAAGAGGAATAGAAAAATCAAACAACTTAATTACTAAGAGTAACTTTGAGATGTTTGTACTCAGAAGAAACAATCACTTTTAAGTATACTTATGAAGACTTCTAAGCTTCCTTGAATAATCTTCTCTAGTTTAACATCTGCTCTGACAAAATTCCCCCTTGCACTTAAAGTAAATTCACTGGACTCTGCCCATGTTTCCTTCTGCTCTCCTCAATAACCAGGGATACAGCTGTAGTCTTGGCTGCTCTGGGCAGTGCCTCAATTATTGGCAATTCACTGATTTTTATTGAAGAAACCTAGCTCATGTCTGGGTTTAAATGCTCAGTAATTTATGAATGAAGTTAAGGTTGGGACCAAGAAAGAGGATAAATGAGGTGTATCCAACAATTACTGGTCCTGTATACCAAACAAACATTAGATATGAGTGTGTATGTTAGTATATGTAGATATATTTAGATAAAGCCCTCATTTATCTGGTGACTTATTCCTTTTTCTTTAAGTATATATTTCAGTATTTAAGAAAAAAGCCACCAGGACTGTATCCTGTTAGATTTGTTGAAGAAACCTTAAACTTGGCTGCAAATAAATCCTTGCTATTAGAAGGAACAGATCTGTACTTGACTTAGATAACAAAACAGTGATGGATTTATGAAATCAGTATAATTTATATTTTATTCCAACTTACATCCCTTCGACTCATTTAGTTTTCATATATTGCTAAGGTACTGCACTCCTAAATTTTGCATTGCATTTTCTAAATTTTGTATATGTTTCTCATAATTAGTTTAATAATTATTCCTTCCTTACTTTTATTTTTGGGCTATAAAACTAGCTTTTAAAAAGAGTGCTTCAAAATACAACTACTTAATACCTTCTTTAGTGAGGCCTTAAGAAAGCACTGAAACTTACGTTAGCCTGGCTAGATCTATCAACCTGGTATCAAACTGACTTCTCTTTCCATATGGGTCTGTATGTTTCCTTTTCCGTTGTATTAAATGTATCAACTTATTACAGTCCATACTGCTATATCACTTTGTTTTTCCCCTACTATGAAAGGAAATACATTTCCTTTGTTCTTCTTTTGCACTAATATATGCTGCCTGTGTTAACCATACTTAATGAAAACAATCACAGTTTTCTCAGGTTTGTTTCTCCCTACTGTGTACTTGAGATGAAAAACTCACTTCCCTGTGTACAGTACAATACCTTTAATTGGAAAGAAGAGGAAATCACCAGTGACATTTCTAATACCTTCAGTCGTCTGCCTCTTTCCTCAGGCTCAGCTTACAATAAATCAATTGTGAATCTAACCAGGGATAGGGAGGGGTTGCTATGGGCTCCTTAAAAAAAAAGACAGGTATATTTCACCCTATCTCTGATTTAGAAGTGTTACCCTGATTTGTTTTGGAGCAGATGAAAATGTTTGAGGCTATTCCTTATTCTTTACCAAATAATTAAATATTTCCAGTTTAATTGATGGGGGATTGGGTCATTGGCATCCTTCTGGTATTTTGTAAGCTTTGCCTGAGGTGAAGGTAGTAAGGATTATAGGATGTAGATTTTGGAAGCTTATTTCTGTTCCACAGAACACAAAATGAATGTTTCTTTAGGGACTCGATATTTCCAGTGTGCTCCCTCTCTATACATATCCTCTCCTCATCTCTGTTCATTCTAGGGTCAGGATACCTGGAAACCTGTCCGTGGTTTTAAAAAAGAGACAGGCAAAGATGAATTCAGAAAACTAGGCTGTGTAGATATGCCCATTAGCATGTAATTTAAGATGTTAGAGATAGTCAGATTTTACAGGCTCCTCTAGCATTTGACATCGTGACCCAATTCACAAATGCTCCACATCGTTTCTACTTGAAATTCACAATACTGAAGTAAAATAAGCATTAAATGTCCTGCCGTTGTGCTTTGAAAGGTGTGCTCTCCATTGTAAGATATTGTTTGTGAACTACTAAAAAGGTCCTTTTTTTGTGAGTGAAAATGAATCCTGAGCTCATCTTGCAGAATAACTTACCTTTTCATTTTTGTCAAATGGCAGCAGGATAATGGGAAACTAACTACAAAATCAGTGCTTTAAGACTGCAATAATAAGACAAATGGTGCTGCATTTCCTGAAAAGCGGCACTTAGTGTTTTCTTGATTCTTTTGGTGAATGGTACATCTTTATTAAAGTCAGTGCTGGTTCATAGATAAATAAGAATAATTCAGCAAACACACTTCCTGCCCTCTAGGAGCTGACAATCAAAGAGTTTTTCAGGGGCTTCCCTGGTGGTGCAGTGGTTGAGAGTCCGCCTGCTGTTGCAGGGAACACGGGTTCGTGCCCCGGTCCGGGAAGATCCCACATGCCACGGAGCGGCTGGGCCCGTGAGCCATGGCCGCTGAGCCTGCGCGTCAGGAGCCTGTGCTCCGCAACGGGAGAGGCCACCAACAGTGAGAGGCCCGCGTACCGCAAAAAAAAAAGAGGTTTTCAGGTATTTCACTAATGAAATAACATTTGTTAGGGCTTCTTTAACTCCCTAGAAGATATATTTATTTTCATCTTGATTAAATTTAGATGAAGTTTGCGTTGCCCCATTTTAAGTAACTTTAATTTATTCAAACCTACTAAAGGGACTTTACAATTAGAACAGTATAAAGCATCATTAACATTTAAAAAATGCCATAGCTGTAACTTTACTGTGCAAATATCATTTTACTTGCATCTTAAAAAATTGTATACAACATATTAGGAACTAATGGGGGCGTGGCAGAGGCTGACTGTGGTGCTCTGAGGTCACAGATTGAGGGCACATGCAAGTGTGAAATTGGCTCCACTTTGACCAACCAGGAGATGCTGAGCAACTTTCCTCACCTCCCTGAGTCTTGTTCCAGGCTAGTGCGGGAGCCACAAAGACAGGTCCCATGCCGGGGCTTATAGTTTTTTGTGTTTTTAAAAATATATTTATTTATTTATGGCTGTGTTGGGTCTTCGTTGCTGCACGCGGACTTTCTCTAGTTGCAGCTAGCAGGGGCTACTCTTCGTCACGGTGCGTGGGCTTCTTGTTGCGGTGGCTTATCTTGCTGCGGAGCACGGGCTCTAGGCATGCAGGCTTCAGTAGTTGTGGCTCGCAGGCTCAGTAGTTGTGGCACGTGGGCTCTAGAGCGCAGGCTCAGTAGTTGTGGCGCACGGGCTTAGTTGCTCCACAGCGTGTGGGATCTTCCCGGACCAGGGGTTGAACCCGTGTTCCCTGCATTGGCAGGCAGATTCTTAACCACTGCGCCACCAGGGAAGTCCGGGCTCACGGTTTTTAGATGGATGATTACAGTAAAGTGTGAGGTGTGTGTGGGTGTGATGATAGACAGCTTTACAAGGTACAGAAGTAGTGTGAAGCAGGAAGTAATCAGTGCGGGGGCACAAGAGGCTTCACAGAAGTTTCTGGCACCTTCAGCCTCCCTTGGCCTCAGGTCCATTGGCTGCTTCCCACTTGCCCATTTACCCCTCCCTGTGCTCAGGCTTGGGCTTCATGGTGCAGCCGTTTCAATAACTCTCTTGCCCTCTGGCAGGCACACACTGTTGGGCAAACCCAATGGTCTGCTTTGTGCCTGTACCCGGGCAGCTGAGTCCAGTGGGAGGAGGCCAGCTGACAGGGGGCTTGGCACATGTATCCACTCAGCCCCCAAACCCTCTCTACATCCTGCCACTAGGGTCTCACCCACTCTCCTTCACCAGCTGTAATGCCCTCACTCTCCTCAAACTCAGAGATAGAACCTTGCCTCCTGTTTCTCAGAACAAATGGACGTGAGGAGTTTCTGGCAGCAAATCAGGTGCGATGAGAAGGCGGGGGAGAGTGTGAGGACATAGAGGGGCCAGAGGTGGTGTGCAAAGGGGCAGAAGGTGGGGAAACACTAGCCAGGAGGGTGCAGAGGAGGGGGAGCTAAGGAAGGAGCTGAGAATGTGCGATGGGCAAGGCCAGAGGAGGAGGCGTGGTGTAGAAACCAAAGCCAAAGCCGAAAGGTGCGTGAGACGCGTCCAGTACTGTGGGGACATCTAAGTCCAGAATGCCTCCTCTGCAGTTTCAGTCAGGGACTGCTTGGTAATTTCAGTGAAAGCGGTTTTTGGAGAGCGGAAGGAGGTGGAAGCTAGAATGCAGTGGTTGAAGGTGTGGTGGAGACTGAGGAAGTAACAGCTGCAGGTACAGAGGCTACCTTTGCACAAAGCTGGGATTTCATCTAAACTTGGCTCCCTGAACCTGAGCTTACCCAGCAACTTTCCGATTATTGTGCTCTGGCCGACAGGGAGAGACTGTGCTGTTTCTAGGTACACGCATTCTTCAGTCCGGGTGACAGCCATATTTTTCTTTTTCTTTTTAAAAAATTAATTAATTTATTAATTAATTTATTTCCTGGCCACGCCGCACAGCACGTGGGATTTTAGTTCCCCGACCAGGGATCGAATCCACGCTCCCTGTGTTGGGAGCGCAGAGTCTTAATCACTGGACCACCAGGGAAGTTCCCGTATTTTTCATTATAAATTAATAAATAAGATTTTGGCTTTAGGAAGAAAAAAGGAGGAAAGATGGAAGGAAAGAAAAAGAAGGAAGTTTGGCTGAGAGAAGAGAGAGTAGCTAAGGAGGAAATCCAGGGTCCAAGGAGGGAGCTTTTTTTGAGGATGTGAGCGCATTAAGCACATCTATAGCTAAGGGGAAGGAGAGAGTGAATTTGAAGTGAAGGGAGTAGGGGCGTCCTCTGGTTGGTAAATGCTGAGAGCAGCTCCTAGGTACCAAGAATGGGGATAAGTGTGGGGCACAACAATATTGACCACAGACACAGGGTCCCGAAGAGGCCAGAGGGAGTTTGGGAGGGGTTCAGTCTTGGACAGGAAGAGGAGAGACCCCTTCAGCTCCAGGGCAGGAGGCAATGCTGGATGTGGACCTAGGTAAGCTCAGAGAGGAGGGGCAGAGACCTGCAGAGGGTCCTTGCCATGGAGTCAGGGGAGGGGCAGGGTTGTCTGTGGAGATCGTGCCGTGTCAGAACCAGGTAGAGGGGCTGAGGAGCTGCTGAGAGAAAACACAGGGGACTGACATGTTTAAAAAAATTGTGTCAGAGCCCACACTAAGTTGGAAACCACAAAATTATGGTATCCCAGTTTGCAAATTTCTGTTCTGTTTTTTGATGGTGCTCAGCAGAGAACTGGAGAGGGAAAATCCTTGGATTCACTCACAATGGAAGGTTTTTAGGCTGGGAAGAGCCCAGAGGATCCTACTGGAAGAGTTCAGCATGCTGGGATCCCAGTTAGGTGAGGGTCAAGGGCTTAAGGTTTGCTTGAGGGAGAAATAAGTGTGTCGTGTTATGGGAGCAGGTACCAGAGAGGGTCTGTTTGTTGCCCCTGGGAGAGGGTTCGGGCTTCATAGCTTGACATTCCACTTAAAACTTCCTAGTGGACTGGAATTCCACTAAGAGTGAAATCTTTGTTGCTTCAGATCCCAGCAACCAGCTGGCCACAGGAGTTACCTTTTCTTCTCTGTTTTCACTTGTGCCCCAGCCTTTACTACTCTCCATCTGAAAGAGATGAAAACAAAACCATTACAGTATTGTACTGAAATGGAAGCCAAACAGAAATGAACCATTCTACAATCCTTTTAAAAGAGCTCAGTGGTTTGAAGAAAGCAGTTGGATCACCTACATTCTCCAAAATAATTATCAAAGCTTTCATCGTAAACTGACTTCCCTTTATTCCAAAGTAGCACTTGGTTTCCCCTCACACTGCTCCTCAAGAGATGAGGCTTAAAGAGGTGAAATGATTTTTCTGGATCACACAGCAAGTATTTGACAAAGCTGGAATTTGATCTCTGTGTCTGTGGTGTTTGAAAACCATACTTTTCCCACAAAACCTCACAAACCAGTTACAACAAAGGTCTCAAAACAGGTGCTTACGTTGTAAAAAGAACTTCCAAATGGCATGAGTGAAAGTAAATGATGCATAGAAGAGTAATCATACCTGGAGATGTGTGTAGAATCAGTGATCATTTGATTGTCTTTAATTGTTTAACTGACCATCTTTCTTCGGGCACAGAGCTGAGCTATATAATGTCTTCCTTTTTGTGTTTCTATAGTTTAGTTTCTAAAACATAAACAATAATATAAAGTTAAAATGCATACAGAAACAGTGATAATATGGAGGAGGTACTCTAAAGTACATTGGTTTAGATGAGAACATTGTTTTCTGAAAGGATTGCATATTAAAATATAGTAGTCTAGTGGCCTTTAAAATTGGTAGTTTAAGTAGTTAAAAAAGCACCCATTGGCTCTAAAATTCCTCTCATGGTGATTACAGTCTTTGTTTATATGATCCATTTGTGGCTGTCTAGATGAATCTAGAAAAAGAAGGTAGAAAAAAGAGTGAGCTGAATTGCTCTATCTAAGAATATGAGAAATATGTCATTTTCTTTATTCCCACGAGGAGAGAAGAAGATTAAAGCTACTTTATGGAAATGGGGAATGGCTGAAGAATTTGGTTGATGGCAGGAAAGAGGAAAAAGATCCAGTAAGAACACAGCAAAACCAGGACACTAGAGACAGGCAGAGGGGACCTTGAGAACTTAACCCTGCTAGGAGCGTGCAGAAATCTTTGGAGGCAGGATTTCATCTTTCTACAGCATGAAGAATTGGAGTTAGAGCAAATTTTACTGAGATTTTAAAGGTCAGCTGACATCTGCATTGTGGTAGATTTTACCATCATTTATTATTCACTTATTTAAAATAACACATGGTGCATACTTTACATATTTTGGATTACAAGTTTATATTTGTTCACTCTAGGTGATATAAATATAATTTATATTTTCAAGTGCATCAACCTTTTCTTCATAGATATTTTGTAAATTGGAGACTTCCTTTGCGGCTTTTGAATATATTAATAACCCACCCATTTGCGTGGTTTCCTCAAGTGTGACAGAAATAATATGGATACTAGTTTTAATTTAATGCCTGGATTAAGTATGCTTCTATTCAAGATGCTAATTTAGTAGAAAGATTCTTGGCTTTAATTGTTTATGGAGCATTATTAACACTCCCAAAATATGGACGGTCTAATATCATGTAAAAATAGATAATGAGCCGCGGAGCGGCTAGGCCCGTGAGCCATGGCCGCTGAGCCTGCGTGTCCGGAGCCTGTGCTCCGCAGCGGGAGAGGCCACAACAGTGAGAGGCCCGCGTACCGCAAAAAAAAAAAAAAAAAAAAAAAGAAAAGTTTATTTTTGCATTCATTGTAAATATTCTCATGGTGTCCCTTTTATCAAGGAATATTAATGAGTTTGGCTCTCTTAAAAAATGACCCATATGAACTCACACCTACTGCTTTTGATAATTAGACTATGAGTGTAAAGTTTTTAGTCTTTTGAGAATTGGAGCAAATTTACAGAGGAGATGCTTAAACTATTAAAGAAGGAAAAAGTTTGATACTTTATAAACCAGCCAGTAATTGTGGTTATTAGAAAAAAGAACTATAAGGAATCTATTTCAGACTACAAAATTCGTTCATTATTTCATACTTATTTTTTCAATATTCCATACATACTCATTTGTGAAAATAGCAAGAAATTTTTATAAACAAACTACTACAGTATTTTACTTGTTATAAATTTATTCATTTATTTTTCCTGCATTGGGTCTTCGTTGCCGCGCGTGGGCTTTCTCTAGTTGCGGCGAGCGGGGGCTACTCTTCGTTGTGGTGCGCAGTCTTCTCATTGCGGTGGCTTCTCTTGTTGTGGAGCACAGGCTCTAGGAGCATGGGCTTCAGTAGTTGTGGCACGCGGGCTCAGTAGTTGTGGCTCGCGGGCTCTAGAGCACAGGTTCAGTAGTTGTGGCGCACGGGATTCATTGCTCCGCAGCATGAGGGATCCTCCCATCGGGCTCAGTAGTTGTGGCTCGCGGGCTCTAGAGCACAGGTTCAGTAGTTGTGGCGCACGGGATTCGTTGCTCTGCAGCATGAGGGATCCTCCCGGGCCAGAGATCAAACCCGTGTCCCCTGCATTGGCAGGTGGATTCTTAACCACTGCGCCACCAGGGAGGCCCCACTACTACACCATTGTAGTAAACTTCCCGTATTGATGGCCTCTTTACCGAGTACTCTTGTTCACCTGAAACCTATGAGAGAGGTCTCACTGTCTCCATTTTGCATGTGAGGACATGAACTTGGCTGTTAAATGGCTCCCCCAAGGATAGAGTCATAAAGGAGCTGGGGGTGGAGGCTGACGGCACACCTTCTGCTGAAATGCACCCCCTAGACTAGTGTGAAGCTGGCACTGCAGGCCTCCAAGAGAGCTGCAGAGATAGTTTGCCACAGTCCTGAGCTGGCTCACAGAATTCCAGCCTGGAGCATCTTCCCTAAGAGCATGGACATGTTCAGTTCTTTGCATCCTGCTCTGTTCCAGTAAGGGTACTAGCACTGCATTAGGTACCACTCTTTTCTCCTAAAGAGTTTAGTGTAGGACTCTGTATTTATCAACAGAGGTGTTTCTATCCCTGAAAAAAAAAGAAAAATTAGCAGAGCCACCAGACTTGACCAACTGGCCAACGAATATTGAGAGCTGTTTTTCTAAACACTATTTTATGGACACTGTCAGCATTGGCTAGTTGTTGCTTTCGAACACAACGAGTTTAGGAGTTGGTGACCTCTCAGTAGTGGAGACAGAGGTTGTTTGTTTCGCAGTCACCTGTCATCTTCTCCCTGGCATGCACTCATCCATTTGTCACAGTGTTTTGTGGGGAGTTGAACAGGGAAGCTTAAGAAAAATGCTTTACTCTTGTCTTGATGATAGAAAGTATTTCTCCCTGCTGGTAGCATGGTGGTAACTTTTCGTTCCTTCTGGCAGTTTTTAAAGACTTATTTGACTTTGGGGGAACCTGCCGTATATCTTTAAGTCACAGTTCAGAAGTATAAGACAGGATTGTTCATTTTCAATTTTGGCTGAAAAGTCTTAACTTTGACTGTGGCACTTCAAAGTTAGGGAAAACTTGGCTTTAAAAACGGATGCTGATATGAGATGGCATATTTAATGACAGATGTATCTATAGAAAGCTGTTAAGATGCAGATTATCCCCCCTGGGGTGGGGGAGGGAGATCAAAACTGCCAATCTATAAAATATACTCGATAGAGGAAGGCATGGAATCTGTCTTCTCAAGTGCTTTGATTGCAGGGGGCAGTGTAGCAGCATGTGGCATCATAACCCAGAGCAGACAAATCAGCTTGATGACTTTCAAAGCCAGGAACACTGCTGCAGGCAAGGATACTCCAGCCTAGGATAAATTAAAACATATAGAGACGATTATTAATTCCATATCTATTTTTGTATAGTCAAATCTGTATGCAAATCCTTAGCATCTCATTTCAGAAGATTAATCTAAAAGTAAAGAGTGTTATGTGAAGGGAATGTAATGATAAAGCTCTGAAAATGGGTAACATTGCTAGAGAAATGTGGGCAGCAAACGTGGATGCTTTTTTTAAAATTTATCTTTTGTACTGAGAAGAAATGTTTATTTATATGCTCATTTGTAAATTATTTCAAAGGGGGAAAGCAATAGAACCAATTCTTAAGGTTTTCCCTTGCAATCCTGACTTGGCAAAAGTTACAGCACTTGGTTTTTTAGGCACCTCCTGCGGTTTAACATTCTAGAAGTAATCAACCAAATAACTAACTAGGACTTTTATTTTTACCCCCAACTAGTAACCCAATATCTCATTTCTAAATATTGTCATGTGAGTGAAAATTTGTATGTAAGGGTAAGAAATCTAATTACTGAGTGCAGATTAAGGGGGGAAAAAAGCTATATTATAAATGCATCTGTGGAAGACAGTAAATAGTAATTCTGAAAAGCATGAAGATAAATGGTGTGCCATGCTTGGGAGAAAGGATGCGATAGCTGCATTCTAATCCATTGATTATACATTTAATCTATAATGGGCAGAGTCTGATACATATTGTAGTGTAAATATCTTCAAATAGTGTCACAAACAGATAGTTTATTGCAGTAGATATTAATTCTGTCCCATATTTCTAAAACAAGTAGAGAAACTGTCAAAGTTTTGAAATAATGGGGGGAGTTCACCTCTGTTCCCTCTCATTTGGAGAAATGATTATAGGCGAGCTGGACGTTAATCTGGTGGTTATGGCCCAGATCAAAAGCACTTGGCAGTCATTTTAGCCCTGAAAACTTGTGAGGTTTCAATAGCTTTGATTATTCTTCCATAGTTATGCTAAGGAAGAATTATTGGACATTCCATTTTTAAGTAGATTTAAAAACAAGAAGGTTGGGGGGAAGCAAACATACCTCTGTATTTATTTTGACATACATTTTGACTCTATGTAGGCATTTCAGCCTCAGCTTTCTTAAGTGTATTATCCTTTTCTTTGGTTTCATCTTTAAAAATGAGACATTTAGTGAGAAATCCAGAGAAGACTTTATTTGAGGGCAGGAAGCTCATTTCTCTCTGTTTGTGGATTTCTTCTGCAGACAAAACTTTCCTTGATCTTGAAAGTGGTTGCAAGCTTCAGAGAGAACTTTAAAAAAAAAAAAAAAAAGCCTTCCAGTTAATAATAGCTATGGTCAATTACATGAAAGATATACTCTCCTTACTGGGATTGAATGAGAGAGTAATGATTGGCCTGGACAGATTCCCTCTCCTTTATGTATCCATTAGTACTGATTGATTATCACACTTTAGTTATTGATGCACTAATTCTCCGGGGTCTGGTTGACTTGACTTCTGGCCATGGAGTTGATAGTAGTGACCCATTCAAAGTATTTGAACGGCCAAAGCAAAAATTATAGTGGACACAGTTAAACAGACAAGGAACACTTTATTCAAGACTATTGCACTAGGGGAGAGAGACCAGAATGCAGTTTGAAATCAACTCCTCTGAAAAACAATAGGGTTTTTAAGCACTGGGGTGAGCTGGTAGAAATATACTGAAGTACTTTTGGAAGAAGGTTGATCAGTGTGATGCGTTGAGCACATTCAGTTACCCTAGTTTGTAAATGTTTTTCTCTGTGGTTAGGCCATTTGTGTTTGCTGATTTGTACCCATCGAAGTTAGGCTCCTAGCCTCCACAGAAACTGGGAGATAGGAGCATTCTCTTCCTTGATGATAACATCTCAATGGCATGGCTCCCAGGTCTTTGAGGAAGATATTCCTGGGTTGTAAAACTTGCAAGAAGCTTCTTAAATGATTTATATCTCAAAGAGGCAGAGAGAAAGAATTTGCAAGTGTTTTAAAAATAAATGCTGTAAGTAAAGGGAGGTCAGGGGCCAGAAACAGAAAGAAGCCTGTCTAAAGTTCAGTTAAGTTGAGAGGAATGTTAAGGCCACCTTGGTCAATATTATAATAGTACATATTTTAAAGTTATTTTTAATTTTTTTATTTTAATTTTCTAGTTGAAGTACATTTGACATATAATACTATGGTAATTTCAGGTTTTACAACATATTGATTCAACATTTATATACATTACCATGAGCACCATGGTAAGTTTAGTAACTGTCACCATACAAAGTTATTGCAGTATTGTTGGCTGTATTCCCTATACTGTACATTACATCCCCATGACTTATTTATTTTATAACTGGAATTTTGTACCTCTTAATCCCCTTCACCTATTTCACCCAATCCTTCATCCCTTTTCCCTCTGGTGACTACCAGTTCTCTGTACCTATGAATCTGTTTGTTTTGTTTTGTTTGTTCGTTTGATTTGTTTTTTAGATTCTACATATAAGTGAAATCATACAGTATTTGTCTTTCTTGGTCTGACTATTTTCCTTAGCATAATATCCTCTAGATCCAACTGTGTTGTCACAAATATAAGGATTTCATTCTTTTTTATGGCTGAGTAATATTCCATTACATATATCACATCTTCCTTATTCATTCATCCATCAGTGGACACTTAGGTTTCTTCCATATGTTGGCTGTTGTAAATAATGCTGCAATGAACATAAACATAGGGGTGCATATGTCTTTTTGAATTAGTGTTTTCGTTTTCTTTGGATAAATACCCAGAAATGGAATTGCTGGATGATAAGGTAGTTCTGTTTTTAATTTATTGAGGAATTTCCATACTGTTCTCCATAGTGGCTGCAACAACCTAAATTCCCACCAACACTGCACAAAAGTCCCCTTTTTCTACATCCTTGAAAATAGTTGTTATTTCTTGTCTTTTTGGTAATAGCCATTTTGACACGTGTGAGGTGGTTTTGATTCATTTCCCTGTTGATTAGTGATGTTGAGCATCTTTTTGTGTGTCTGTTGGCCATCTGTACTTCTTCCTTAGAAATATATCTGTTCAGGTCGTCTGCTCATTTTTCAATCAGATTGTCTATTTTTTGATATTAAGTTGTGTGTTATTTATATATTTTGCATATTAACCCCTTATGGGATACATCATTTGCAAATATCTTCTTCCATTCAGGAGGCTGCCTTTTTGTTTTGTTGATGATTTCCCTTGCTGTGAAAAAGCTTTTTAGTTTGATATAGTCCCATTTGTTTTTTTTGCTTTTGTTCACGTTGACTGAAGAGGCAAATTCAAAAATATTGCTAAGAGTGATATCAAGGAGTATATTGCCTATGTTTTCTTCTAGGAGTTTTTATGGATTCAGGTCTTACATTTAAGCCTTTAATGCACTTTGCGTTTACTTTTGTGTATGGCGTAAGAAAGCGGTCTAGTTTTGTTCTTTTGCATGTACCTGTCCAATTTTACCAACACCATTTATCAATGAGACTGTGTTTTACCCAAAGTATATTTCTAGCTTCTTTTTGATAGATTAATTGACAAAAGAAGCATGGCTTTCTTTCTGGACTCTCTATTTTGTTCCATTGATTTATGTGTCTGTTTTTATGCCAGTGCCATACAGTTTTGATAACTATAGCTGTGTAGTACAGTTTGAAATCAGGGAGTGTGATACCTCCAGCTTTGTTCTTCTTTCTTAAGATTGCTTTGGTTATTTGGGGTCTTTTGTGGTTTGTTACAAATTTTAGGATTATTTATTCCAGTTCTATAAAAACTGCCATTGGTATTTTGTTTCTTTCTTTCTAAAGATCTTGATGTGATTTATGTCAAAGAGTGTTCTGCATATGTTTTCCTCTAAGAGTTTTATAGTGTCTGGTCTTACATTTAGGTCTCTAATCCATTTTGAGTTTATTTTTGTGTACAGTGTTAGGGAATGTTCTCATTTCATTCTTTTATATGTAGCTGTCCAGTTTTCCCAGCACCACTTATTGAAGAGACTGTCTTTTCTCCATTGTATATCCTGTGCCTCCTGTCACAGATTACTTGACCATAGGTGCATGGGTTTATCTCTGGGTTTTCTATTATGTTCCATTGATCTATCTTTCTGTTTTCGTGCAAGTACCATATTGTCTTGATTACTGTAGCTTTGTAGTATGGTCTGAAGTCAGGGAGTCTGATTCCTCCAGCTCTGTTTTCTTCCCTCAAGACTGCTTTGGATGGGCTTCCCTGATGGCGCAGTGGTTGAGAATCTGCCTGCCAATGCAGGGGACATGGGTTTGGGCCCTGGTCTGGAAAGATTCCACATGCCATGGAGCAACTAAGCCTGTGCACCACAACTACTGAACCTGCACTCTGGAGCCCGCGAGCCCCAGCTACTGAAGACTGCACACCTAGAGCTACAGGCTCCACAACAAGAGAAGCCACCGCAATGAGAAACCTGTGCACCGCATTGAAGAGTAGCCCCCTGACTCACCACAACTAGAGAAGAGCCCGTGCACAGCAACAAATACCCAACACAGCCAAAAATAAATAAATTTATTTTTTTTTTAAAAAAAACACTGCTTTGGCTATTCAGGGTCTTCTGTGTCTCCATACAAATTTTAAGATTTTTTTGTTCTACTTCTGTAAAAAATGCCACTGGTAATTTGATAGGGTTTGCATTGAATCTGTAGATTGCTTTGGGTAGTATAGTCATTTTCACAGTATTGATTCTTCCAATCCAAACACATGGTATATATCTCTCCATCTGTTTGTGTCGTTTTTGATTTCCTTCATCAGTGTCTTAATAGTTTTCTGAGTACAGGTCTTTTACCTCCTTAGGAGGGTTTATTCCTAGGTATTTTATTCTTTTTGTTGCCATGGTGAATGGGATTGTTTCCTTAATTTCACTTTCTGATCTTTTGTTTTTAGTGTATAGGAATGCAAGAGATTTCTGTGCATTAATTTTGTATCCTGCAACTTTACCAAATTCATTGATTAGCTCTAGTAGTTTTCTCGTGGCATCTTTAGGATTCTCTATGTACAGTATCATGTCATCTGCAAATAGTGACAGTTTTACTTCTTCTTTTCCAATTTGTATTCCTTTTATTTGTTTTTCTTCTCTGATTGCCATGGCTAGGACTTCCAAAACTATGTTGATTAACAGTGGCGAGAGTGGACATCCTTGTCTTGATCTTAGAGGACATGCTTTCAGTTTTTCACCATTGAGAGTGATGTTTGCTGTGGATTTGTCATATATGGCCTTTATTATGCTGAGGTAGGTTCCCTCTATGCCCACTTCCTGTAGAGTTTCCTTTATCACAAATGGGGGTTGAATTTTGTCAAAAGCTTTTTTCTGCATCTATTGAGATGATCATATTGTTTTTATTCTTCAGTTTCTGATATGCTGCATCACATTGATTGATTTGCATATATTGAAGAATCCTTGCATCCCTGGGATAAATCCCACTTGATCATGGTGTATTGTCCTTTTACTGTGTTGTTGGATTCTGTTTGCTAGTATTTTGTTGAGGATTTTTGCATCTATATTCATCAGTGATATTGGTCTGTAATTTTTTTTTTTGTAGTATCTTTGTCTGGTTTTGGTATCAGGGTGATGGTGGCCTCATAGAAGAAGTTTGCAGAGGAGTGTTCCTTCCTCTGAAAATTTTTGGAAGAGTTTGAGGATGGGTGTTAGCTCTTCTCTAAATGTTTGATAGAATTCACCTATGAAGCCATCTGGTCCTGGACTTCTGTTTGTTGGAAGATATTTAATCACAGTTTCAATTTCATTAGTTGTGATTGGTCTGTTCATATTTTCTACTTCTTCCTGGTTCAGGCTTGGAAGGTTATGACTTTCTAAGAATTTGTCCATTTCTTCCATGTTGTCCATTTTATTGGCACAGAGTTGCTTGTAGTAGTGTCGTAGGATGCTTTGTATTTCTGCGGTGTCCATTGTAACTGCTCCTTTTTCATTCTAATTTTATTGATTTGAGTCCTCTCTTTTTCTTGATGAGTCTGGCTAAAGGTTTATCAATTTTGTTTATCTTCTTAAAGAGCCAGCTTTTAGTTTTATTGACCTTTGCTATTGTTTTCTTTGTTTCTATTTCATTTATTTCTGCTCTGATCTTTATGATTTCTTTCCTTCTAGTAATTTTGAGTTTTGTTTGTTCTTCTTTCTCTAGTTCCTTTGGGTGTTGTAAGGTTAGATTGTTTGAGATTTTTCTTGTTTCTTGAGGTAGGCTTGTATTGCTATAAACTTCACTCTTAGAACTGCTTTTGCTGCATCCCATAGGTTTTGGATCATCCTGTTTTCATCATAATTTGTCTCTAGTTATTTTTTGATTTCCTCTTTGATTTCTTCATTGATCTCTTGGTTATTTAGTAATGTATTGTTTAGCCTCCAGGTGTTTGTGTTTTTTATGTTTTTTTCCCTGTAATTGATTTCTAATCTTATAGGGTTGTGGTTGGAGAAGATGCTTGATATGATCTCAATTTTCTTAAGTTTACCGAGTCTTGATTTGTGACCCAAGATGTAATCTATAATGGAGAATGTTCCATGTGCATTTGAGAGGATAGTGTAATCTGCTGTTTCTGGATGAAATGTCTTATAAATGTCAATTAGATCTATCTGGTGTATTGTATCATTTAAAGCTTGTGTTTCCTTATTAATTTTCTGTCTGGATGATATGTCCATTGGTGTAAGTGAGGTGTTAAAGTCCCCCACTATGACTGAGTTACTGTCAATTTCCTCTTTTATAGCTGTTAGCAGTTGCCTTATGTATTGAGGTGCTCCTATGTTGTGTGCATATATATGTATAATTGTTATATCTTCTTCTTGGATTGATCATGTGATCATTATGTAGTGTCCTTCCTTGTCTCTTGTAACATTCTTTATTTTAAAGTCTATTTTATGTGATTTGAGTATTGCTACTCCAGCTCTCTTTTGATTTCCATTTGCATGGAATATCTTTTTCCATCCCCCCACTTTCAGTCTGTATGTGTCCCTAGGTCTGAAGTGGGTCTCTTGTAGACAGCATATATATGGGTCTTGTTTTTATATCCATTCAGTGAGTGGAGTCAGCCTGTGTCTTTTGGTTGGAGCATTTAATCCATTCACGTTTAAGGTAATTATCGATATGTATGTTCCTTTTAGCATTTTATTAATTGTTTTGGGTTTGTTTTTGTAGGTCCTTTTCTTCTCTTGTGTTACCCACTTAGAGAAGTTCCTTTAGCCTTTGTTGTAGAGCTGGTTTGGTGGTGCTGAATTCTCTTGGCTTTTGCTTGTCTGTAAAGCTTTTGATTTCTTTCTAGAATTTGAATGCGATCCTTGCCGGGTAGGGTAATCTTGGCTGTAGGTTCTTCCCTTTCATCACTTTAAATATATCGTGCAACTGCCTTCTGGCTTGTAGAGTTTCTCCTGAGAAATCAGCTGTTAACCTTATGGGAGTTCCCTTGTATATTATTTGTCGTTTTTCCCTTGTTGCTTTCAATAATTTTTCTTTGTCTTTAATTTTTGTCAGTTTGGTTACTGTGTGTCTCAGCGTGTTTCTCCTTGGGTTTATCCTGCCTGGGACTCTCTGTGCTTCGTGGACTTGGGTGGCTATTTCCTTTCTCATGTTAGGGAAGTTTTTGACTATAATCTCTTCAAATATTTTCTCGGGTCCTTTCTCTCTTCTCCTTCTGGGACCCCTATAATGCAAATGTTGTTGTGTTTAATGTTGTCCCAGAGGTCTCTTAGGCTGTCTTCATTTCATTTCATTCTTTTCTCTTTATTCTGTTCCGTGGCAGTGAATTCCACCATTCTGTCTTCCAGGTCACTTATCTGTTGTTCTGCCTCAGTTATTCTGCTATTGATTCTTTCTACTGTATTTTTCATTTCAGTTATTGTTTTGTTCATCTCTGTTTGTTTGTTCTTTAATTCTTCTAGGTGTTTGTTCTTTAATTCTTCTAGGTCTTTGTTAAACATTTCTTGCATCTTCCTGATCTTTGCCTCCTTTCTTTTTCCTAGGTCCTGAATCACTTCACTGTCACTATTCTGAATTCTTTTTCTGGAAGGTTGCGTATTTCCACTCCATTTAGTTGTTTTTCTGGGGTTTTATCTTGTTCCTTATCTGGTACATAGCCCTCTGCCTTTTCATTTTGTCTATCTTTCTGTGAATGTGCTTTTCCTTCCCCAGGCTGCAGAATTGTAGTTCGTCTTGCTTCTGCTCTCTGCCCTCTGGCGGATGAGGCTATCTAAGAGGCTTGTGCAAGCTTCCTGATGGGAGGGACTGTGGGGGGTAGAGCTGGCTGTTGCTCTGGTGGGCAGAGCTCAGTAAAACTTTAATTCGCTTGTTTGCTGATGGGTGGGACTGGCTTCCCTCCTTCCTGGTTGTTTGGCCTGAGGTGACCCAGCACTGGAGACTACCCAGATCTTTGTTGGGGCTAATGGTGGAATCTGGGAGGGCTCATGCCAAGGAGTACTTCCCAGAACTTCTGCTGCCAGTGTCCTTGTCCCCATAGTCAGACACAGCCACCCCCCGCCTCTGCAGGATACCCTCCAAAACTAGCAGGTAAGTCTGCTTCAGTCTCCTTTGGGGTCACTGCTACTTCCCCTGGGTCCTGATGCACACACTACTTTGTGTGTGCCCTCCAAGAGTGGAATCTTTGTTTACCGCAGTCCTGTCTTAGTCCTGCAATCAAATCCCGCTAGCCTTCAAAGTCTGATTCTCTTGCAATTCCTCCTCCCATTCCTGGACCCCCAGGTTGGGAAGCCTGACGTGGGGCTCAGAACCTTCACTCCAGTGGGTGGACTTCTGTGGTCTAAGTGTTCTCCAGTCTGTGAGTCACCCACCCAGCAGTTATGGGATATGATATTGTGATTATGCCCCTCCTACCGTCTCACTGCAGCTTCTCCTTGGTCTTTGGATGTGGGGTATCTTTTTTGGTGAGTTCCAGTGTCTTCCTGTCGATGATTGTTCAGCAGTTAGTTGTGATTCTGGTGCTCTCGCAAGAGGGAGTCGCCATTGGTATTTTGATAGGGATTGCATTGAATTTGTAGATTGCTTTGGGTAGTATGGACATTTTAACAATATTAATTCTTCTTATCCATGAGTAACTATGGTATGTCTTTCCATTTATTTGTGTTATCTTCATTTTCTTTCATCAGTATCTTATAGTTATCAGAAGTACAGGTGTTTTCCTCCTTGGTTAAATTTATTCCTAAGTATTTTATTCTTTTTGATGCAGTTGAAAATGGGATTTTCTTTATTTCTTTTTCTGATAGTTTGTTATTAGTGTACATAGATGCAGAAGATTTATGTATGTGAATTTTGTATCCTGCAAATTTACTGAAGTCATTTATTAGTTCTAATAGTCTTTTGGTTGGAGCCTTTAAGATTTTCTGTATATAAGTATCATGTCATCTGCAAATAGTGACCGTTTTACCTATTCCTTTCCAATTTGAATGCCTCCTCTCTCTCTCCTCTCTCTCTCCCTCTCTCATTGCTAGCGCTAGGATTTCTACTACTGTGTGGAATAACAGTGGCAAGAGTGGGCATCCTTATCTCTTCCCTAATCTTAGAGGAAAATATTTCAGCTTTTTACCTTGGAGTATTATGTTAGCTGTGGGTTTGTCATATGTGGTCCTTTTTACGGTGAAGTATGTTCCCTCTATACCCACTCTGTTGTGAGAGTGTTTAACATAAATCAATGTTGAATTTTGTCAAATTCTTTTTCTTCATCTATTGCGTGTTTGTGTTTTTTCCAGTTTTCTTCTTATAATTGATTTCTAGTTTCATACTGTTGTGGTCAGAAAAGTAGCTTGATAATGATTTCAATCTCCTTAAATTTATTGAGACTTTTTTGTGGACTAACGTGATTTATCCTGAAGAATGATCCATGTGCCCTTGAAAAGAATCTGTATTCTGCTGGTTTTGGATGAAAGGTTCTGTATATCTATTAAGGCTGTATGGCCTAATGTGTCGTTTAAGGGCAATATTTCCTTACTGATTTTCTGTCTAGATCATCTATCCATTGATGCAAGTGGAGTGTTAAAGTCCCCTACTATTGTATTACTGTCAATATCTCCTTCATGTATGTTAATATTTGCTTTATGTATTTAGGTGCTCCTATGTTGGGTGCATATATATTTATGTGTCATATGCTCTTGTTGGATTGATGCCTTTATTATTACATAACACCTTTTTTGTCTCTTGTTGCAGTCTTTGTTTTAAAGTCTATTTTGTATGATATAAGTATTGCTATCCCAATTTTCTTTTCATTTCCATTTACATGGAGTATGTTATTCCATCCCTTCACTTTTAGTCTGTGTTTGTGTTTAGATCTGGAGTGATTCTCCTATAGGTAGTGTGTGTGTGTGTGTGTGTGTGTGTGTGTGTGTGTGTGTGTATCTTGTTTTTTTTATCCATTCAGCTACCCTGTCTTTTGATTGGATCACTTAGTCTATTTACATTTGAAGTGATTATTGATAGGTATGCACTTATTGCTATTTTCTGGTTGTTTTTATAGTTCTTCCCTCTTCTTTCTTCTTCTCTTGTTCTCTTCCCTTGTGACTTTCTCTAGTAATATGTTTGCTTTCCTTTCTTTTTATTTTTTGTGTATTTGTTATAGGTTTTTGGTTTTTGGTTACCATGAGGTTCCTATAGTAACAGTCTATGTTTATAGCTGTTTATTTTAAATTAATGGTCACTTAAGTTAGAGTGCATTCTAAAAGCACTGCGTTTTTGTCCATCCTCCACATTTTATGTTTTTGATGTTATCTTTTACATCTTTTTATTTTGTGTATCACTTAATTATTTTAGATATAGATGATTTTACTACTTTTGTCTTTTAACCTTCATACTAGCTTTGTAGGTGGTTCATATCCACCTTTACTGTATGTTTGCTTTTACCAGTGAGAGTTTTTTCTTTGCTAATTTTCTTGTTTCTAGTTATGGCCTTTTCTTTTTTGCTTGAAGAAATTCCCTTAACATTTCTTGTAATGTTGGTTTAGTGGTGATGAACTACTTTAGCTTTTTTTTTTTTGTGGTATGCGGGCCTCTCACTGTTGTGGCCTCTCCTGCTGTGGAGCACAGGCTCTGGACGTGCAGGCTCAGTGGCCATGGCTCACGGGCCCAGCCGCTCCACGGCATGTGGGATCTTCCCGGACTGGGGCACGAACCCGTGTCCCCTGCATCGGTAGGCGGACTCTCAACCACTGTGCCACCAGGCAAGCCCTCCTTTAGCTTTTATTTGTGTAGTAAACTCTTCAGTTCTGAAAGATACTACTTCAATTCTGAAAGATAAACTTGCCAGTTAGTGTCTTCTTGGTTTTAAGTTTTTTTCCTTTCAGTACTTTGAATATATTGTGCCAGTTCCTTCTGGACTATAAATTTTCTGCTGAAAACTCAGCTCATTATCTTATGGGGGTTCCCTTGTAAGTAACTAGTTGTTTTTCTCTTGATGCTTTTAATATCTTCTCTTTATCTTTAACTTTTGATATTTTAATTGTAATGTGTCTTGGTGTGGGTCTCTTTGGTTTCATCTTGTTTGGGACTCTGTGCTTCATGGGCTTGGATGTCTGTTTCCTTCATCAGGTTAGGGAAGTTTTTTT
Organism: Neophocaena asiaeorientalis asiaeorientalis; assembly: GCF_003031525.2. Classification (NCBI taxonomy): domain Eukaryota; kingdom Metazoa; phylum Chordata; class Mammalia; order Artiodactyla; family Phocoenidae; genus Neophocaena; species Neophocaena asiaeorientalis. The sequence goes on along the minus strand of NW_020174704.1, from coordinate 3,249,868 downwards.
AACCATAATTTTGTCAAATATGTTTCCTGTCCCCACTTCTCTCTTTTCTCCTTCTGGGACCGCTTTGTTGCGAATTTTAGTAAACTTGATGTTCCAGAGGTCCCTTAAACTATCCGCATTTTTTTAAACTCTTTTTTCTTTTTGGTGTTCTGATTGGATGATTTCCACTACCCTGTCTTCCAGATGGTTGATCCATTCTTCTGCATCTGCTGTTGGTTCCCTCTGGTGTATTTTTCATTTCAGTTATTGTATTCTTCAGTTCTGATTGGTTCTGTTTTACATTTTCTCTTTGTTGAAAGTTCTCATTGTGTTCCTCCATTCTTCTCCTCAGTTTGGTGAGCATCATTTTGGCTATTCCTTTGAACTCTTTATCTGGTAATTTGCTTATCTCCATATTGTTTAGTTGTTTATCTGAGGATTTGTCTTGTTCTTTTGTTTGGAAGGTCTCTTCGTTTTGCCTAACTCTCTGTGGTTGTTTCTTTGTATTAGGTATATCAGCTAGGTCTCTCCGTTTGAAAGAGTGGCCTTATGTAAGTGTCCTATGGGGCCCAGTGGTGCAATCTCCCCTGCTTACCCGAGCCAGGAACTCTAGGGGTTTCCCTGTAGCTGTGCCTTCCTGTTTTGTTTGGGCTGTGATTGGTGCAGGTGTGCTGGTGGGTGGGGCTGGCCCCCAGCATGAGTGGCTGCAAGGCCTGGCCATGACTGTTACAGGTGCACTGTTTACGGGACTGGTCTCTAGTGTGGCGATACCTTGGTGAGACACCGGTCAGTGCTGGCTGGAGCAGCTCACTTGATAGGGTGAGACAGGAGCTGCTTTGGAGGGGCCAGCTGAGACAGGCTGGTTGGGCAGGGCTGCTCCTCAAGGGATGCTGGGGCAGGGTGGATGGTGTTAGCTAGGCTGACTGAGCGTGACAAAAATGGTGCCCACCTGTGCTGGGCCAGCTAGGTGGAAGGAAAGTAAAAAGATGCCTGCCAGCACTTCGGTCCCTAGAGAAAGTTCCACCAGATTGTTGCTCCTTTGGCACATGCCCTAAAATTAGTCAGTGAATCTCCTTCTCATATGACCCAGGTACTTTTCAAGCTGCTGCCTTTGCACTGGGACTTGGAGTGAGTGAGTTTGTGTCCAAGCCCTTCAAGAGGAGTCTTGGTTTCCCACATCCCTCTGGCTCTCCTGAATATAATCCTCACTGTTTTTCAAAGCTGCACATTATTGGGGCTTGTTTCCTGGTGCAGGTCCTCTGGGCTGGGAATCCCAGTGTGGGGCTCAGACTCCTTGCTCATCAGGGGTTGTGATATTCCTCCCGCTTGTGGTTGCTGTACCCAGTGTGTGGGTTCTGACTAGGCTACATCTGTGTCCCTACTTCTCATCTCAATATCCTTAGTTGCAGAAAATCTGTTCTGCTAGTCTTCAGGTCACTCTCAGAGATTTGTAGTTACTGTTTTGGTGTGTTTGTGGGAGGAGGTAAAAGCTCAGGATCTTCCTACTCTTCTTTCTTGATCCTGCCCCAGTACACATTTTTTAAAATCAAAAAATTTCCCTATGAAACTTATAGTTTGGCTCAATTTTAGATCTTTATTATAAGATAAGTTGCTCCTTTGTGATACTTATTAAAATAAGAATGTTATTCATTTTACGCTAGCATCTAGAACTCTGTATAGGGCAATATTTCTAAAGATAGATTTTTTTGGGGGGTTCTCATATTTCTGTTATTTTACTACCTAATATTTAATGTCGACTAGTGTTATTTTCTCACTGTGCTCTTTTATGTGTTGTTTTATAGTTTTTCCATTTGGTCGTAAAAATTAAAGTGGAGTCAATAATTTCTGGGTTTTACAGGTCTCAGTGTACACCCCAAACGTGAAAAGAAGTATGAGGACAAATGGGAGAATCTTAGCTAGAATTGTGATAGGATTTTAGTGGTTCTTGATCTGGCAGAAGGTCTCAAGTCTTTTGGATCTAAGCTGTTGTCAAGAGGGCTTCAAAAAAGTTGAGGATAACAGCAGCTGTTATCTGCGCTGTCCAGTATGGTAGCTGGTAGCCAGGTAAGACTCATATAAGAAAAACTCATTACCTTATTGAGCACTTGAAATGTGGCTAATCTGGATTGACTTGTTCTGTGTCAAAAATGCACAGGACTTTGAGGACTCAGTATGAAAAAAAGAATATAAAATACCTCAATAAGTTTTTATTAATTTTATGTTGAAATGGTAATATTTTGGCTACACAGCAGTTCACCCGTATCTGCAGTTTTGCTTTCTGTAGTTTCAGTTACCCACAATCAAACATGGTCTAAAATATTAAATGGAAAATTCCCTAAGTAAACAGTTCAGAAGTTTTAAAGAATAGCATGATGAAATCTCGTGCCATTCTACTCCATTGTGCTTCAGATCCCCAGCCATTGACATGGTCTGCTTTTGACATTTAACCATTGACATCATCATGGCTCCATGACCCAGGGTCACCTGAAGCAGATGATCCTCCCTCTGACGTACTGTCAGAAGGTCAGTAGTCACCTGATGATATGTCACAATGCTTATGTCATTCCCCTCACTTCATCACATCAAGTAGGTTATCATCTACATCATCACCAGAAGAAGGAGGAGTACAATACAGTAAGGTATTTTGAGAGAGAGACCACATTTACATAACTTCTGTTAGAGTACATGGTTATAATTGTTCAAATTCATTATTAGTTATTGTTAATCTCTAACTGTGCCTAATTTATACATTAAACTTTATCATAGGTATATATGTATAGGAAAAAACAAAAAATATATATCGTTTGGTACTATCCACACTTTAAGGGATCTACTGCAGGCCTTGGAATGTGTCGCCCACGGATAAGGGAGCACTACTTTTTTTTTTTTTTTTTTGTGGTACGCGGGCCTGTCACTGTTGTGGCCTCTCCCATTGCGGAGCACAGGCTCCGGACGCACAGGCTCAGCGGCCATGGCTCACGGGCCCAGCCGCTCCGTGGCATGTGGGATCTTCCCGGACCGGGGCATGAACCTGTGTCCCCTGCATCGGCAGGTGGACTCTCAACCACTGCACCACTAGGGAAGCCCGGGAGCACTACTTTTTAATGTGACCACTACTTTTTAATGTGACCACTGGGAAGTTTAAAATGGCATATGTAACTCCTGTTTGTGGTTCTTATTATATTCTGTTGGACAGCACTGGCTCTAGATCTCTTTTGATAAGTAATGTCTTTTCTTAGATATGGGTCTTCCAAAGAGACATCAAGATATCACTATGTTAGTGCACATAAGACTAGAGCTGTAAAATTACCAAGGTAACTAAGGACAAGACTTTTCCATGTAACTCTGCCCCGGCATAAACTGTACAGAGATTCGTCTAAGTGCGCTATGATTGCTCCCACTCTCTCACCATACTTTGCCCTTCATTCTGGCCATGCAGAGCAGCTTGACAAAATTGGGGGCCTCATGGAACTCTCAGCATACTTGTTGCTTGCTCTCAGCTGGATCGCTTCTGAAATGTTTCTTGAAAATGCAACTGCTTCAACAATAAGCTTCTTAATTATGTCATGGGTTCACCACGAGGGTATACAAACAGACCCTCAGCAGTAGCTAATTTTCCTTTAATTGTATGTCATTCTCATGTTGGAATATCCCATTTCTTATTCATGAAAGCCTAACACGTGTTCATCCATTACAGGTGGAGTAACTAACACGGCACAGTATCAGAACAGACTAATGGTTTATGAACCTAACCAGGTAAGACTCATATAAGAAAAGCTCATTACCTTAATTAAAATGAATTTTTAAAGATTGCTACAGTAATTAGGAGTTGGAATGCAAAGTCTATACACACACATGCAACTTAAACTTACATAGAGAAAAGGAAGCATCTGGTTAAACTGCTTTTTGGTTGCCTTTTTTTTTCCTCAAAAAACAGAATTTCAGCTCTTGTCGTTTTATGCTATACTCAATGCTCAACTTTTTCAGAGTTTTGCATAATGTAGGAAGCAGGGAAAATATATTGATGAGTTAAATGCCCTTATTACCAGGTATCTCAAGTGGCTGTTCATCACTGAGGCATCCTGAGAAAGGAATTGGATTGTCCTGTTGCCACATCCTTTTAGAAGGCCTGTCATTCTAGGAGGGGAACGTGCTTATGGTTTCCTTATTTCCAAATAAAGTGATAACTTTTGTTTAACTCTGTATAGTCACCGTATCCCAGGACAGTGTGTAGGACAGACCTGAAGGAGAAGTATCTGAAGAGTTGGCCCATGTTTGTCATCTAAGAGCTGGGCCTGCACTGGGAGCATTTTGATGGTGGCTGTCCCTTCTATCCACTTTTCATGCACACTTAATGACTTTTCTTTCCCCAAAAGAAGAACTATTTTTATTCTCTTTTCCTTCTACCAAAGTATCTGTAACTGTGGCACATGTCTGCTGAATTTTGTCATTTCTGATTTTGGTAATATAAGTATTTTTCATGATTTTGACAGTATTCCAGAATGATTTGATTAGGTTTCATCTTCATCAGCTGAAGATAATGGAACACAAAACAACAGGTTGGCTTTGGCACTCTGGGTTGGGACTAGCCATCAAATATATGTTCAGAGTGACCTCAGTCTATTTAGTATTTTTTAATTTTAACAATTACTTGATTCTGAGTTTAGCGAAGGTATTTCTGTCTTTGCAAGTGTTTCCTGATATCATTAGAGGCTGTAGGTTTCAGAGACCACGTGTCCCTGGGCCGGATGTCCCAAGAGGGATCATTAATTGCAGTTGCTTAAGTTTGGTGCACACGTGGTTAAAGAGGAAGAAGGTGTTAACATTTCTCAGATGAGTTCTGTTTCATGTTTGTACACACATGCTCTTTTTAAAAATTCTGCTGGCATATTGTTTACGGTGGGTACTGGCAAACATCACATCTGCTTGCATCTTGCTCAGAATCTCAATAACTCTATCATTCAGCCCTGGTGCTTATTTCTCTTCTAGGCCTTTGTGGAGAGTCGATAATGCCTGCCATCTGCCACAGAGCACATCGCTACCTGCCAACAGGCAGGCTGGGGTGACCTCTGCTTCCCCAGCACTGATTAGAATTCACACGCTAGCTTATTAGGAATGACCCCACCAGGCCTCTCTGTTTCTTTGCCTTTGCAGCGGTTGGCGGCTCACCTGGCAGGCACGGCAGTGAAGGAAGCTAAAGATATAATCAGGGGATGCAGTCAGGCTTTGCAAACCAGATGGCATCCATAGTCCTGTGGCAGGGGACTGGACTGCTAGTGGAAACATTGATTCCTAATACTGTGATGGGTTGCCTCATTTTAGAAAGCACCTAAGGAAAGCATCATCAGTCTTGAGTTAAATCCACTCATGCATAATGTATTAGAGATATTTCTTAGGAGAATATCTGAAAGAAAGGTTTGACTGTTTTATTAAAGATACATTTAATTGGAAGGAGGTTCTTAATATGACATGTTTAAAAAGCGGAGAGCAGATAAATTCAAGCCTTAAAAAACTGGACAAACCACTTTCTTTTTCTCATGTTAGTGTATCTTTGAAAGAGAAATTACAAATGAGCCAGTCAATAGGCCAATAGTGAATGGACCAATATTTATACAAAACTTTCTTTTTTGCTTCTTCCTTTACAGCTCTGTGAACTGAAATTCTATGTTTTCAAACCATCATGATTTTTCTGGTCGAAATCCAAATTTTTCTCTGCAAAAAGAAATAACCTATGTTCTTCCTGTATGTTTAGTGTTTATGTAGAAAGAAAATGGTAAGGTTTACTTACCTGTCCATTACTTAGTTGAGATTTAAAATTAAAGTCATATTTGATTTTCATCTATTTTTACATTATATTTTAAATAGGATCCTTATTTGAGAGGAGTAGAGCATACCTTTCTCATTCCTGAGAGTGATCTAGAACCAAATATTAGAGGTTTCACCATTCCCTAAAGTTACCATAGAACATTTGGTCTTCTAACAAAACAGATAACCGTGTGCCTGGAAATAACCTTTCCCAATCTGGTGAAGATGTGAGTGTAAATATATTAAAGGCTGTGAGGGGTCTGTTGCTGAATCACATCTTTTTTTTTTTTTTTTTTGCGGTACGTGGGCCTCTCACTGTTGTGGCCTCTCCTGCTGCGGAGCACAGCCTCCGGACGCGCAGGCTCAGCGGCCATGGCTCACGGGCCCAGCTGCTCTGCGGCATGTGGGATCCTCCCAGACCGGGGCACAAACCCGTGACCCCTGCATCGGCAGGCGGACTCCTAACCACTGCGCCACCAGGGAAGCCCCACAATAACTTTTTAAAAGTGCATATTATTGGACATATGTGCCAGGCATTGTTCTAAATGCTTTAGGTGTATTAGCTCATTTAATCTTCACAACAGGCTTGTCAGGTGGGTACTGTTATCTCTATTTTACAGATGAGGAAACAGGCACAGACAGGTTAAGTTAATTGCCAAGGTCACACACAGATGATAAACTCAGGCATTCTGGATCCAGAGCCTGTTTTGTTATCATTATACCACCGTATACACAGTATACCTAACCATGCACTTGTACTCTTAAGTCATTTGCAGGAGTAAGTTCTCTCAATTGGGAGAAATAACCTATCATGAAAACTTCTAAATTCCCATATGCTGCCCTTACAAATTCAAAATGCAACCCAAGGAAGAGGAAATGCCTTACGTAAGTTGCAAATAGTTAGAACATGTGGGCTCTTCTGCACTTGTTCTCAGGCAAGAAGCCCATACCTTTCAAAGTATATAAACAACATTCAAATAGAATGTGATTGACCAACATTAGAGTCCCCACTACTAATGAGGCACTGCTGTTTTCTGCCCTGGAGGTCTCCACTTAACAGAATCCACCTGAGTTTCTTTTTTCTCTTTTTTTGTCTCAGAATAAGTGGATAAGCCGCAGCCCCATGCTGCAGAGGCGGGTCTACCATTCCATGGCTGCTGTTCAAAGGAAGCTTTATGTTCTTGGAGGCAATGACCTTGACTACAATAACGACCGGGTCCTTGTGCGGCATATAGATGCCTACAACATGGACGCTGACCAGTGGACGCGTTGTAATTTTAACCTGTTGACTGGCAAGTACCTTTTTTTTTTTTTTTTCCCCCTCGGTACATGGGCCTCTCACTGTTGTGGCCTCTCCCGTTGTGGAGCACAGGCTCTGGACGCGCAGGCTCAGCGGCCATGGCTCAAGGGCCCAGCTGCTCCGCGGCATGTGGGATCTTCCTGGACCGGGGCACGAACCTGTGTCCCCTGCATCGGCAGGCGGACTCTCAACCACTGCGCCACCAGGGAAGCCCTGGCAAGTACCTTTGTTTGAGTAAATCAGGAAAAGGAGAGATTCAGGAAGTTGCCATACTTGTTTTCTTAGGTATCTGTAGTGCAGCTGTAAATATTAAGTGCATGGTGGTAGAACAACTTGCTTTTATTACCCAGAAGGGTGTGCATTGTTTATCTCACAAAATCGGACTCAATCAGGTGGCTGAACATCTGGTTTCTCAGGACCTGTGTTACCTTTGTGTGTGTTTTCATGTTGCCAAGAGAGACGTGTCAGGTCCATTATTGTCTATCAGTATTCATGCAGGAACATTGGTATAAGTAGGAGAAACCAGGCGCTGAAAGAGGTAATGACTCTTTACAGGAGCAATTTATTTTTTACTTCTCACTACTTTTAGTCCTCTTATTTCTTGTGAGTGCAGGAGAATGGTCTTCATTGTCAGTGTCAAATACCGTTTCTGCCTGTATTCTCCTAAAGACAAAACCTTAGAGATGTTCCGTGCATGGGGGTTTGGCAGCACTTCTGGCCACACAGACCCACCCAAGCATTACCACGGGGTAGCACTAGGTAGGGACCATACTCATCCCACAGGGGAATAAAATGAAAGCAGCGAACAGCTTACCCCTGACTTTTTTTTATGAAGTTGAAAACTTGTCCTCCCTTTTCGGCCTACGTGATTAAGATCCCTTCTAGGCTGCTCTAATAGGAAAATCGCAAACTCGAATGGGTGGGCTGGACTATTGCCTCAAGACATTTTAATATGCTGAGTGAGCACTCGATCACTCACAGCTGCTGCTACGGAGGCCACAGTGGGGGCATAACCAGTGTGAGAGGTTTAGATGCTTTGTATTGAGCTCCTGTTTTTGCGAAAATGATCTTTGAGGCCCACCTACAAGCACTTAACTCTAAGTTGCTGTAGTGGTACCTTAGCCCCTTGGTCCCTCGATCTGTGATTCTGTCTGCTATAGGATCCAGCTTATTTATTACCCGAGTCAATCCTGTGTCAGCCCATCAATAAAAAGAGACTATCTCACTCTCTGATGGCCTCCAGGGAAGAATATGTAGTAGTGAGTTATTCTGTCTTCTTTTTTAAGTGGGGGAGGAACATTTCATCATTTTGGCATGTCAGTATCTAGGGACTACCCAGGCTGGTCCCAGCTCAGGAACTTTAATATAGTCTTAAAACTGTTGTGTATGTAAAGAAAAGAAGGGTAGTAACTTTATCAATCTTTTCTGTCATTTGTCTTCATTTGGGGCACACTAGGGGCATGGCTCTGTCTTATTGGCTTCTTGCGGTTGCAGCCGTTACAAATGTAAGCACTTGCTTAAAAGCATTTGTAGTACAACAGGTGTTTTGCATTCCTAAAATATACCATATAAACTAATGGCATACAACATAGTATAAAACTTAGTTCTATGTGGATTATTGCTGTATTTAATGCTGTATTTACTAACTTGGCTGGCTATTAAGCGTTATGGCCGGATTCTGACCCAACACAGAGTCATTCTCTGAGAGTGGTTAATTCTTCCCTCTGAGAACTGGGAGACAGTGATTAGTTGAGGCAGAAATCATGTGGAATATACGAGTGTGCCACAGAGGGAAATTGTATCCCTCAGTGGCAAAAGGGTTAATGAAGACATGCAAGGAAATGGATTTATTTTTCCTCTTTTATTCACTTCTCTTTACTTTAGGCCAAAATGAATCTGGAGTTGCTGTCCATAATGAGAGAATATATTTAGTGGGTGGATATTCGATTTGGACGAACGAGCCTCTGGCTTGCATCCAGGTGAGTGGTTTAAGTTCCTTTTGGAGTTTGTTCAAGTGGTTCAGTGAGGTTATTTTTGCAATGCTGCTATTGCAGGGAGAGATGTTTACAGGTAGGAAGAAGATTGAGCTTCCTTTGTGCAGCTAGTTCAGCCACTAAACTTCATCCTGCATCCTAAAGATGCTAACTAATAAATGATGGAGCGCTGTTGAAAATAAAGATGGCAATGAGCTTTGAAAACATGTTATACTGGAAATGGGGAAGTGGAATGCTTTTTCCTTTCTTTTAAACCAAAACATCTAGAAATCTTGGTAATAGTACTTTCACATCTGCAAAACTTTACAAATGTCTCCTTTCTATACCATTTTCTTATTTTCTGTATTACAATTCATTCAACGAATGCCACCTATGAAGGTGGTGTTCTTTCCTGGCAGAAGTGAGTAGTAGTAGTTTTCGATTGGAAGCTTGTATTGCTTCCCTCTTAGAACTGTTTTTACTGTGTTCCATAGGTGTTTTTAATTTATCATGTTTTCATTTTCATTTGTCTCCAGGCAATTTTTTAATTCCTCTTTGATTTCTTCAGTGATCCACTGGTTGTTGAGTAGCATGTAGGTTAGCCTCCATGGGTTGTGTTTTTTGCAGTTTTTTTCTTACAGTTAATTTTTATTCTTGTAAAGTTATAGTCATAAAAAGATGCTTGATATGATTCCACTATTCTTAAATTTACCAAGGCTTGTTTTGTGGTCTAGCATGTGATCTATCATGGAGAATGTTCCATGTGCAACTGAAAAGAATGTGTATTCTGTTGCTTTTGGATGGAATGTCCTATATGTAGCTATTAAGTCCATCTGGTTTGATGCTTCATTTAAGTCCAGTGTTTCTTTATTGATTTTCTGTCTGGGTGATCTGTTCACTGATGTAAGTGGCATGTTAAAATACCCTACTATTATTGTGTTACTGTCGTTATCTCCCTTTATGTCTGTTAATATTCACTTTATATATTTAGGTGCTCCTATTTTGGGTGCATAGATATTTACAAGTGTTATATCTTCTACTTGGATTGACTTCTTGATCATTATGTAATGCCCTTCTGTGTGTCTTGTACCAGTCTTTGTTTAAACTCTATTTTGTCTGATGTAAGTATTGCTACACTGGCTTTCTTTTGATTTCCATTTGTATGGAAAATCTTTTTCAAGCCCCTCACTTTCAGTGTATGTGTGTCTTTAGATATGAAGTGAGTCTCTTGTGGGCAGCATATATATAGGTCTTGTTTTTGTATCCATTCAGTCACTCTGTGTCTTTTGATTGAAGCATTTAGTGCATTTACATTTAAAGTAATTATCAATATGTATGTTGCTATTGCCATTTTGTTAATTTTGGGGGGGGTTGTTTTTGTAGATCTTTCTTCCCCCTTCTTTTGTTCTTTTGTGATTTGAGGACTATATTTAGTGTTATGTTTGGATTCCTTTCTCTTTTTTTCTATGTACCTATTGTAGATTTTTTTTTTTTTTCTTTTTTTTTGCGGTATGCGGGCCTCTCACTGTTGTGGCCTGTCCCGTTGCGGAGCACAGGCTCCGGACACGCAGGCTCAGCGGCCATGGCTCACGGGTCCATCCGCTCCGCGGCATGTGGGATCTTCCCGGACCGGGGCAGGAACCGGTGTCCCCTGCATTGGCAGGCGGACTCTCAACCACTGCGCCACCAGGGAAGCCCTACTGTAGATTTTTGATTACCATGAGGTTTATATATAGCAATCTGTGTATGTGTATGTGTGTGTGTGTGTGTATAGTTTTAAAACATACATGTTGTTTTAAGTTGCTGATCTCTTAATTTCAAATGCATTTTAACAACCCTGCAGTTGTATTCTCCTCATGATTACTGTTTTTGACATCATGTTTTATATCAAATTGTTTTGTGCATCCCTTAACTCTTTATTGTGGATATAAATGATTTTTACGACTTTTGTGTTTTAACTTTTCTACTGGCTTTCTGTGTGGATGATTTCCTACCTTAACCGTTTGTTTACATTTACTGATGAGCTTTTTCCATTCATAATTTTCATGTTTCTAGTTGTGGCCTTTTAAGTGAAATAGAAAAGAGAAGCTCCTTTAATGTTTCTTGTAAAGCTGGTTTGGTGGTGCTGAACTCTGCTAGCTTTTGCTTGTTTGTAAAACTTTTGACCTCTCCGTTAATTCTGAAAGAGAGCCTTGCTGGGTGGAGTATTCTTGGTTGTAGGGTTTTCCCTTTCATCACTTTAAATATATTGTGCCAATCCCTTCTGGCCTGCAGAGTTTCTGTTAAAAAGTCAGCTGATAGCCTTATGACAGTTCCCTCGTGTACAACTTGTTGCTTTTCCCTTGCAGTTCTTAATATTCTTTCTTTAATTTTTGCCATTTTAATCAATGTATCTTGCCATTTTAATCAATGTATCTTGCCATTTTAATCAATCTCTGTGCTTCCTGGATTTGGGTGACTGTTTCCTTTCCCAGATTAGGGAAGTTTTCAATTATTATGTCTTCAAATATTTTCTCAGCCCCTTTCTTTCTCTCTTCTCTTGGGACCCCTATAATACGAATATTAGTGTGATCGATGGTGTCTCAGAGGTCTCTTAAATTGTCCTCATTTATTTTTATTCTTTTTTCTGTTCAGCATCAGTGATTTCCACCACTCTGTCTTCCAGCTCACTGATTCATTCCTCTGTATCATAGAGTCTGTTGATTCCTTCTAGTGTATTTTTCATTTCAGTTATTGTATTCGTCATCTCTGGTTGTTCTTTATAGTTTCTAACTCTGTTAAAAACTTCTGGGCCTCCCTGGTGGCGCAGTGGTTGAGAGGGCTCCTGCCGATGCAGGGCACACGGGTTCGTGCCCCGGTCCGGGAAGATCCCACATGCCGCGGAGCGGCTGGGCCCGCGAGCCATGGCCGCTGAGCCTGCGCGTCCGGAGCCTGTGCTCTGCAACGGGAGAGGCCACAACAGTGAGAGGCCTGCATACCGGATAACAAAACAAAACAAAACAAAACAAAAAAACAAAAAAAACTTCTAACTTCTTGCTTTGTGCATTCATTCTTCTCCTAAGTTCTTTGATCATCTTTACAGTCAGTGCCCTGAACGCTTTCTCAGGTAGATTGCCTATCCATTTCACTTAATTCTTCTTCTGGGGTTTTATCTTGTTCCTTCATTTGGAGTATGTCCCTCTGTTGCCTTGTTTTGCCTAACTTGCATTTAAAATTTTTCTGTGTCTGGTAGGTTGGTTACAGTTCCCAGCCTTGGGTAAGTGACCTTTTGTAGATGTCCTATGCATCTTGGCAGCACACACCCCTCTCATCACCAGAGCTACATGCTCTAGTGGTGCCCCTATATGGGCTGCATGGGTCCTTCTTTTGTGACAGGCTGACTGCTGTGGCTCACTGGAGGATGGAGTCAGGGTCCAGAAGACCTCAGGGCTGCTGCCTGCCCACTGGTGGATGAAGCCAGATCCTGGGCCTAACGCTGGCCTACTGGTGAGCAGAACTGAGTTCTGGGAACTGGTTGCAGGGCCCAGGGGTCCCAGAGCTATTGTCCAACCACTGGTGGCTGTGGCTAGTTCCTAACACCATTGGTTGCAGGGTCTGGGCTGTCCTGAAGCTTGTATTGGCCTGCTAATGGGCAAGGCCAGGGCCCAGCCAGTGTGAGGGCAGGGTCTGGCCTGCTGGTGGAATGGCCAGTTCCACAGGCTGCAGGGCTGTGGTTGTATTGTGGCTCATGTTCACCCCTTGGTGGTTAACAGTGGTCCTGAGACTAGAGAGGCTCACCAGAGGCTGTTGCAAGGGCCCAGGGATTTCTGGGGCTGCCCACTGTATCCCAGCATCTCTGGGTGGCGGGCCCTAGGGGCCCCATATCTAGTGTCTGTGTACTAGTTTGTAGGGCTGTGTCCTGAGCCCTCTGGTAGGCAGAGCCATGTCTGGGGAGCTCTGGGCTCAGGGAGTTTTAAGGCAGCCCTTCTGCTAATGGGTAGGGCTGTCTCTGCTCAGTTAGCTGCTTGGCCTGAGGCATCCCAGCACTGGTACCTAGTCTGTTGGGCCAGGGTAGGGCTGGGTCCTGAGGCTAAAAAGGTAGAGGGAGGATTAAAAAGTGGCACTTGCCAGCACCGGTGTCCATGAGGTAGAATGAGCTCCCCAGAATGGCCGCCTCCAGTGTCTGTGTTCACAGGGTGAGCTGCGAGATCACTCCAAGATAAGCAGGTAGTTCTGACCAAGGCTTCTTTCAAATTACTGCTTCTGCTCTGGGACCAGGAGTGTAAGACTTCATGTGCACCCTTTAAGGGTGAAGTCTCTATGTCCTCCAGCCCTCTGGCACTCCTGAAAGTAGGCGCTGCTGGCCTTCAAAGCCAAATGCTCTGGGGCTCATCTTCCCAGTGTGGGACCCCTGGGCTGGGAAATCCAGCACGGGGCTCAGACCCCTCACTCCTTTGGAAGAACTTCTGTAATTGTAATTACTCTCACCACTGTGGGTTGCCCACCTGTGGGTATAGAACTTGACTAAATCACAACTCCGCCTCTCTTATGCATCTCGGTGTGGTACCTTCTTTATATCTTTAGTTGTAGAAAGTCTTTTCTGGTAGGTTCCAGACTTTTTCATCAATGGTTTTTCTGCAAATAGTTGTAATTTTGGTGTGCCTGTGAGAGGAGGTGAGCTTAGGGTCTTCTACTGTACCATCTTGGCCAATCTCCAGAGGCAGTACACTCTTCGACATCAATCTTAGAAATATTATTTTTAATGTGTCTCTATTTCCTGGCTTCTGGAGTATCCAGGGTTGTTCCTCTGACTCTAATGTCTCCTCTTTCATTTCTAATTTATTTATTTTCTTCTTTGATTAGCAGTTTTATTATTATTATTTTTTATTGGGGTATAGTTGTTTTACAATGTTGTTAGTTTCTACTGTACAGTGAGTAGAGTTCCCTGTGCCATACAGCAGGTTCCTATTAGTTATCTATTTTATACATAGTAGTGTATATATGTCAATCCCAATCTCCCAATTCATCCCACCACCACCCCCCCACTTTCCCCTCTTGGTGTCCATACATTTGTTCTCTACATCTGTCTCTATTTCTGCCTCCCAAACTGGTTCATCTGTGCCATTTTTCTAGATTCCACATATATACATTAATATACGATAGTTGTTTTTCTCTTTCTGACTTAACTTCTAATTTATTTGAGTCCTCTCTTTTTTCCTTGGTAAGTCTAGCTACAGGTTTACCTATTTTGTTTATCTTTCAAAAGTGGCTTTAAGCTTTACTGACCTTTTCTATTGTGTTTTTATAGTTTCTATTTTGTTTATTTCCACTCTGATCTTTGTTGTTTCCTTCCTCTATTAACTTTTGGGCTTAGTTTGTTCTTCTGTATCTAGTTCCTAGTGTAAATTTAGGTTATTTATTTGAATTTTTTTTTCTTAATGTAGGTACCTCTATGATCTTCTCTCTTACAACAGCTTCTGCTGCACCCCATAAGTTTTAGTATGTTACATTACATTTTCATTTGCTTCAAGGTATTTTCTGATTTTTCTTTTGATTTCTTCTTTGACCCGTTGTTCAGTAACATGTTATTTAATCCTCACATATTTGTGAATTTTCCAGTTTTCTTCTTCTGATTCCTAATTTCATACCATTGTGGTCAGAAAGGATGTGTGATGTGATTTCAATCTTAATAAATTTAAGACTTGTTTTGTGGCCTAACATATATCCTGGGGAGTGTTCCAGAATATATTTTCCTCAAGTGTACATGGGACATTTACAAAAACCAATCATGTACTAGGGTTAAGGCTACAAAGACTTAAAAATTAAGTATTATGTATGTAGACTATAATATCTAGCTACAATATAATTAAGTTAGAACTTAAAAAGTTAGTTAAATAAACTCCTACTTTGCTAAATAACTCATGGGTTAAAGAAGTCCTAATGGAAGTTTAAAAAATACCCAGAACTTAAGGATAATAAAAACAATACATAGCAAAGCATGTGGGATACATATAGCATAAGTTAGAACATGAACCAAAAAACCCTCAAAGTAGAAGAGAGAATAATAACGATAGGAAAATAATGAAGTAGGAAACAAAAATACAGAAGAAAAAACTATCAAAGGCACAAATTAGTTCTTTGAAAAATCCTGAAACTCTTTATGGGAATCTTTAGTTAACTGAAGTCTACCTTGTACTAGAGTTTGGTCCTATCTTTTGGATAACAACAAACAAGCAAACTATTTTCTTTCAAGGAGGGCTTCCAGTCTTTCATCTGTGCATGTAGTTGTCAGTCACTGTCTTTGGGGTTTCTTTTTATTTTGTTCTTTTCAGAACTGTAGAACATTGAACTGAGCAACAGGCAGTGATCTGTAATGCTGGGACCCTGGTTTTTAAGTGGTTTGGGACCCTTCATTTGACTACTTGCTCAATAGAAGCAAGTTTGGGTTTATTAAAAAGATGCAAATTTTAAATATACGTATGGGTATATTTCTACTAATTGTAATGTTCAATTAGATGAAGGAACAGAAATCAAGATGGAATGGTCACTAATCATATACACTAATTAATGCTTCATGACTTCTGGTTGTTCCCAAACAAATCTGTCCTCAAAAGATGAAGAGGTGAGGTACATGTGTATATCTTAAACCACTGAGAATATTCTAGAGTAGCCTCAGAACTACAGTGATTCTAAAAAAGATGTGATTCTTAAATGTTTTAATCAATGCCTATGTTAGTGGAATAAATTTCATCTCTGAGACTGGACAGTAAAATATTCTACTATATTTGCTTTTTTAAAAAATTAGCATTATGAACAGTTCTGTGTTCCAGTAGTCATTTTGAAGTACCAAATCAATCAGTAATTTTGCAAATGCTGTGTTTATTCCCTTGGCTGGCACAGTAGTCTCACAAAGCACAGATAAATTTGAAAAAGGCTTTTAAGAGCCTTTATTGTTTATAGATAATAAGTTCATATAAGCATATGGATTGTCACTTAAAGAGATGCTTGGAACTAAAATCTTCATGGATAAGAGACTTTCATTTTAGTTATTCACAACTGGTTATGGGTTACATTACCATTCATTGTAAACTATGGTTGCACAATCTCAAATACTTGTTTTTTTGGTGACTGCAGAACTATTTATTTTGGTTCCACTAAAAGTAAATATGTTGGTGGTTGGAGAGACTAGCTACGTGTTCAAAAGCAAGCCGTTTCTCTACTACTTGCTGGAAGAATATCCAACAGAGAAGAAAGATGAGAGACTGGAATAGTGTTTATGAGAAGATATTGATTAGACAGTAGAAATTCCTGAGTACCTATCAGCAGGATGAAAATTACAGGAAAGAGAGGAGACAAGATGGTGGAGTAGAAAGATATGAGCTCACCTCTTCTTACAGAAATACCAAAATTACAAGTAACCGCTGAACAACCACTGACAAAAAAACACTGCAACCTACCTAAAAAGTTACCCTACATCCAAAGACAAAGAAGAAGCCACAACTAGATTGTAGGTGGGACACAACTGCGATAAAATCCAATCCCATATATGCCGGGTGTAAAATAATTATGCCACAGAAGTTCTCCTACAGGAGTGAAAGTCCTGAGTCCCACCTCAGGCCTCCCCAGCCTGGGGGTCTGGCAAAGGAAGGAGGAGGCCCCAGGAAATGTGGCTTTGAAGGCCAGCAGGGTTTGACCACAGGGATTCCACAGGATTGGGGGAAACAGAAACTCCACTCTTGGAGGGCGCATACAGGGTCTTGTGCACGTCAGGACTCAGGGAAGAAGTGGTGACCTCATGAGAGACTGGGGCAGACTTACCTGCTAGTATTATATTGGAGGGTCTCCTGCAGAGGCAGGGGGTGGCTGACTCACTGCTGGGACAAGGACGCTGGCGGTGGTAGTCTGGGGTGTACTCATTGCCGTGAGTCCTCTTGGAGGCCTCCGTTTTCTCACCAAGACCTGGCCCCAACCAACAGTCTGTAGTTCCAATGCTGGGACGTCTCAGGACAAACAACCAACAGGGCAGGAAAACAGACCCACACATCAGCAGAGGCACTTAAAGTCTTCCCGAATAAACAGGTAGCTGATAAACACACCCCCTGACATGGTCCATCCCACCAGAGGGACAAGACCAAGCACCACCCATGAGTGGGCAGGTACCAGTCCATGCCACCAGGAAGCCTGTACAAGCCTCTTAGCCTCATCCACCAGAGGGCAGACAGCAGAAGTAGGAACTACAAACATGTAGCCTGTGAAACAGAAACTGCAATCACAGAAAGTTAGACAAAATGAGACGGCAGAGGAATATGTCCCAAATAAAGGAACAAGATAAAACCCCAGAATAACAAAGTGAAGTAGAGGTAGGCAATCTACCTGAAGAAGAATTCAGAGTAATAACAGTAAAGATGATCTAAGATCTCGGAAAAAAAGAGTGGAGGCACAGATCGAGAAGATACAAGAAATATTTAACAAAGACCTAGAACTAAAGAAAAAACAAAGGGATGAACAATACAATAACTGAAATGAAAAATACACTAGAAGGAATCAATAACAGAATAACTGAGGCAGAATGGATAAGTGAGCTGGAAGACAGAATGGTAGAAATCACTGCTACAGAACAGAGTAAAGAAAATAAGAATGAAAAGAAATGAGGACAGTCTAAGAGACCTCTGGGACAACATTAAATGCACCAACATTCACATTATAGGGGTCCCAGAAGGAGAAGAGGGAAAGAAAGGGCCTGAGAAAATATTTGAAGAGATAATAGCTGACAACTTCCCTAACATGGGACAGGAAACAGTCACCCAAACCTAGGATGTGCAGAGAGTCCCAGGCAGGATAAACCCTAGGATGAACACACTGAGACACATAGTAATAAAACTGACAAAAATTGGAGACAAAGAGAAAATATTAAAAGCAACAAGGGAAAAAGCAACAGATAACATACAAGGGAACTCCCATAAGGTTATCAGCTGATTTCTGCAGAAACTCTGCAGGCCAGAAGGAGTGGCACCATATATTTAAAGTGATGAAAGGGAAGAACCTACAACCAAGAATACTCTAACCAGCAAAGCTCGCATTCAGATTGGACAGAGAAATCAAAAACTTCACAGAGAAGCAAAACCTAAGAGAATTCAGCACCACCAGACCAGCTTTGTAAACACTGCTAAAGGAAATTCTCTAGGTGGAAAAGAAAAGGCCACAACTAGAAACAAGAAAATTATGAGGGGAAAGCTCACCGGTAAAGGCAAACATACAGTAAAGGTAGGAAATCATCTGCACACAAATACGATATCAAAACCAGCAACTGTGAGAAGAGGAGAGCACAAAAGCAGGATATTGGATATCCATTTGAAATTAAAAGACCAGCAACTTAAAACAATCTTGTTTATATATAGATGGCTGTATCAAAACCTCATGGTAACTGCCAACCAAAAATCTACAATACATACACACACAAAAAAGAAAAAGGAATCCAAATAAAACCCTGAAGGCAGTCATCAAATCACAAGAGAAGAGAACAGAAGAGGAAGGGAAGAAAAAAGACCTACAAAAACAAATCCAAAACAATTAACAAAATGGCAGTAAGAACGTACGTATTGTACAGGGTTGAAGATGGCGGAGTAGAAGGACGTGCTCTCACTCCCTCTTGCAAGAGCACCGGAATCACAACTAACTGCTGAACAATTATTGATAGGAAGACACTGGAGCTCACCAAAAAAGATACCCCACATTCAAAGACAAAGGAGAAGCCACAATGAGACTGTAGGAGAGGCGCAATCACAGTAAAATCAAATCCCATAACTGCTGGGTGGGGGACTCACAAACTGGAGAACACTTATACCACAGAGTCCACCCACTGCAGTGAAGGTTCTGAGCCCCACATCAGGCTTCCCAACCTGGGGGTCCAGCAACGGGAGGAGGAATTGCTAGAGAATCAGACTTTGAAGGTGAGCAGGATTTGATTGCAGGACTTTGACAGGAATGGGGGAAACAGAGACTCCACGCTTGGACGGCATACACAAAGTAGTGTGCGCATCAGGACCCAGGGGAAGTAGCAGTGACCCCACAGGAGACTGAACCAGACTTACCTGCTAGTGTTGGAGGGTATGCTGCAGAGGCGGGGGGTGGCTGTGTCTCACCATAAGGACAGGGACACTGGCAGTAAAAGTTCTGTAAGTACTCCTTGGTGTGAGCACTCCCAGATGCCACCATTAGCCCCAACAAAGAGCCCAGGTAGGCTCCAGTGTTGGGTCACCTCAGGCCAAACCAACAGGGAGGGAACCCAGCCCCACCCATCAGCAGACAAGCAGATTAAAGTTTTACTGAGCTCTGCCCACCAGAGCAACAGCCAGCTCTACCCACCACCCGTCCCTCCCATCAGGCAACTTGCACAAGCCTCTTAGATAGCCTCATCCACTAGAGGGCAGACAGCAGAAGCAAGAAGAACTACAGTCCTGCAGCCTGTGGAACAAAAACCACATTCACAGAAAGACAAGATGAAAAGGCAGAGGGCTATGTACCAGATGAAGGAACAAGGTAACACCCTAGAAAAACAACTAAATAAAGTGGAGGTAGTCAACCTTCCAGAAAAAGAATTCAGAATCATGATAGTGAAGATGATCCAGAACCTCGGAAGAAGAATGGAGGCAAAGATAAAGAAGATGCAAGAAACGCTTAACAAAGACCTAGAAGAATTAAAGAACAAACAGAGATGAACAATACAATAACTAAAATGAAAAACACACTAGAAGGAATCAATAGCAGAATAACTGAGGCAGAAGAACAGATAAATGACCTGGAAGACAGAATGGTGGAATTCACCGCCACAGAACAGAATAAAGAAAAAAGAAAGAAAAGAAATGAAGACAGCCTAAGAGACCACTGGGACAACATTAAATGCACCAACATTCGCATTATAGGGGTCCCAGAAGGAGAAGACAGAGAGAAAGGACCAGAGAAAATATTTGAAGAGATTATAGTCATAAACTTCCCTAATATGGGAAAGGAAATAGCCACCCAAGTCCAGGAAGCAACGAGAGTCCCATACAGGATAAACCCAAGGAGAAGCACGTCAGGACACATAGTAATAAAATGGCAACAGTAAAAGACAAAGAAAAATTATTGAAAGCAGCAAGGGAAAAATGACAAATAACATACAAGGGAACTCCCATAAGGTTAACTGATTTCTCAGCAGAAACTCTACAAGCCAGAAGGGAGTGGCAGAATCCAACAACACATTAAAAGGACCATACACCATTTATCCCAGGGATGCAAGGATTCTTCAATATATGCAAATAAATCAATGTGATACACCATTTTAAGAAACTGAAGAATAAAAACCATCTGATCATCTCAATAGATGCAGAAAAAGCTTTTGATAAGTTTCAACACCCATTTATAATAAAAACTCTCCAGAAAGTGGGCACAGAGGGAACCTACCTCAACATAATAAAGGCCATATATGACAAACCCACAGCAAACATCATTCTCAATGGTGAAAAACTGAAAGCATGTCCTCTAAGGTCAGGAACAAGACAAGGATGTCCACTCTCACCACTATTATTCAGCATAGTTTTGGAAGTCCTAGCCACATCAATCAGAGAAGAAAAAGAAGTAAAAGGAATACAAATTGGAAAAAAAGAAGTAAAACTGTCACTCTTTGCAGATGACATGATACTATACATAGAGAATCCTAAAGATGCCACCAGAAAACTACTAGAGGTAATCAGTGAATTTGGTAAAGTTGCAGGATACAAAATTAATGCACTGAAATCTCTTACATTCCTACACACTAAAAACAAAAGATCAGAAAGTGAAATTAAGGAAACAATCCCATTCACCATGGCAACAAAAAGAATAAAATACCTAGAAATAAACCCTCCTAAGGAGGTAGAAGACTTGTACTCAGGAAACTATAAGACACTGATGAAAGAAATCAAAAACGACACAAACAGATGGAGAGATATACCATGTTCTTGGATTGGAAGAATCAATATTGTGAAAATGACTATACTACCCAAAGCAATCTACAGATTCAATGCAATCCCTATCAAATTACCAATGGCATTTTTTATAGAACTAGAAGAAAAAAATCTTAAAATTTGTATGGAGACACAAAAGACCCTGAATAGCCAAAGCAGTCTTGAGGGAAAAAAATGGAGCTGGAGGAATCAGACTCCCTGACTTTAGACTATACTACAAAGCTACAGTAATCAAGACAATATGGTACTGTCACAATAACAGAAATACAGATCAATGGTACAGGATAGAAAGCCCAGAGATAAACCCACGCACCTATTGTCAACTAATCTATGACAAAGGAGTCAAGGATATACAATGGAGAAAAGACAGTCGGGGAAAACTGGACAGCTACATGTAAAAGAATGAAATTAGAACACTCCCTAACACCACACAAAAAAACAAACTCTAAACAGATTAGAGACCTAAATGCAACTGGACACTATAAAACTCTTAGAGGAAAATATATGAAGAACACTCTTTGACATAAGTCACATCAAGATCGTTTTTGATCCACCTCCTAGAGTAATGGAAATAAAAACAAAATTAAACAAATGGGACC
The DNA here is from genome assembly GCF_003031525.2 of Neophocaena asiaeorientalis asiaeorientalis. NCBI lineage: Eukaryota > Metazoa > Chordata > Mammalia > Artiodactyla > Phocoenidae > Neophocaena > Neophocaena asiaeorientalis. The sequence goes on along the minus strand of NW_020174704.1, from coordinate 3,228,249 downwards.
TAATGAAACAAAAGCTTTTGCAAAGCAAAAGAAACTACAAACAAGACGAAAAGACAACTCTCAGAATGGGAGAAAATATTTGCAAATGAATCAGTGGACAAAGGATTCATCTTCAAAATATATAAACAGCTCATGCAGCTCAATATTAAAAAAACAAACAACCTGATCGAAAAATGGGTAGAAGACCTGAATAGACATTTCTCCAAAGAAGACATACAGATGGCCGAGAAGCACATGAAAAGCTGCTCAACATCACTAATTATTAGAGAAATGCAAATCAAAACTACAATGAGGTATCACCTCACACCAGTCAGAATGGGCATCATCAGAAAATCTACAAACAACAAATGCTGGAGAGGGTGTGGTGAATAGGGAACCCTCTTGCACTGTTGGTGGGAATGTAAATTGATACAGCCACCTTGGAGAACAATATGGAAGGAAGTTCCTTAAAAAACTAAAAACAGAACTACCATATGACCCATCAATCCCACTACTGGGCATATACCCAGAGAAAACCATAATTCAAAAAGACACATGCACCCCAATGTTCATTGCAGCACTATTTACAATAGCCAGGTTATGGAAGCAACCTAAATGCCCATCGACAGACGAATGGACAAAGAAGATGTGGTATATATATATACAATGGAATATTACTCCACCATAAAAAGGAATGAAATTGGGTCATTTTTAGAGACGTGGATGAATCTAGAGACTGTCATACAGAATGAAGTAAGTCAGAAAGAGAAAAATATCGTATATTAACGCATATGTGTGGAATCTAGAAAAATGGTACAGATGAACCAGTTTGCAGGACAGAAACTGAGACACAGATGTAGAGAACAAACGTATGGACACCCAGGGGGGAAAGTGACAGGGGGTGGTGGTGTGATGAATATGGAGATTGGGATTGACATGTATACATTGATGTGTATAAAATGGACGACTAAAAAGAACCTGTTGTATAAAGAAATAAAGTTGAAAAAAAAAAGAACATATATATCGACGATTACCTTAAATGTAGATTAGATGCTCCACCCAAAAGACACAGATTGACTGAATGGATACAAAAAGAAAACTCATATATATGCTGTCTACAAGAGACCTTCTTCAGATCTAGGGACACATACAGACTGAAAGTAAGAGGATGCAAAAATGTATTCCATGCAAATGCAACTCAAAAGAAAGCTGGAGGGCTTAAAAAAAAAAAAAAAAAAAAAAAAGAGAAATCTGGAGTAGCAGTATTCATATCACACAAAATACATTTTAAGATAAAGATTGCTATAGGAGACAAAGAAGGACACTACATAATGATGAAGGGATCAATGCCAGAAAAAGATATAGCAACTGTAAATATATATGCACCCAACATAGGAGAACCTCAATTTATAAGGCAAATACTAACAGCCATAAAAAGGGAAATCAACAATAATACTGGGAGACTTTCACACCCCACTTTCATCAATCGACAGATTATCCACACAGAAAATCAATAAGGAAAACACAGGTTTAAATGACACATTAGATCAGATGCACTTAATTGATATTTATAGAGCATTCCATGCAAAAGCAGCAGAGTACACATTCTTTTCAAGTGCACATGGAACACTCTCCAGGATTGAGCACATGCTGGGCCAGAAAACGAGCCTTGGTAAATTCAATAAAATTGAAATCGTATCAAGCATCTTCTCTGACCACAACACTATGAGATTAGAAATCAACTACAAGAAAAAAAAAAACACTGTGAAAACCACAAATATGTGGAAACTAAACAATATGCTACTAAACAACCAATGGATCACTGAAGAAATCAAAGAGGAAATAAAAAAATACCTAGAGACAAATGAAAATGAAAACATGATGATCCAAAACCTATGGGACACAGCAAAAGCACTTCTAAGAGGGAAGTTTATAGTGATACAAGAAAAAATCTCAAACAACTTAGTCTTACACCTAAAGCAACTAGAGAAAGAAAAACAAAACCCAAGGTTAGTAGAAGGAAAGGAATCATAAAGATCAAAGCAGAAATAAATGAAATAAGAGATGAAGAAAACAACAGAAAAGATCAATGAATCTAAAAGCTGGTTTTTTGAAAAGATAAAGTTGAAAAACTTTAGCTAGACTCATCAAGAAAAAGAGGGACAGGGCTCAAATCAATAAAATAAGAAATGAAAAAGTTACAGTGGGCACCTCAGAAATACAAAGGATCATAAGAGATTACTACAGGCAGCTATGTGTCAATAAAATAGATAACCTGGAAGAAATGGACAAACTCTTAGAAATGTACAACCTCCCAAAACTAGATCAGAAAGAAATAGAAAATATGAACAGACCAATCCAAAGTACTGCAATTGAAACTGTGATTTAAAAAATCCCAACAAACAGAAGTCCAGGACCAGATAGCTTCACAGGCAAATTCTACCAAACATTTAGAGAAGAGTTAACACCTATCCTTCTGAAACTATTCCAAAAAAATCGTAGTGGAAGGAACACTTCCAAGTTCATTCTACGAGGCCACCATCACCCTGATACCAAAACCAGATAAAGTTATCACAAAATATAGAAAATTACAGGCCAATATCACTGATGAACATAGATGCAAAAATCCTCAACAAAATACTAGCAAATCAAATCAAACAATACATTAAAAGGATCATACACCATGATCAAATGTACACCATGATTTACTCCAGGGATGCAAGGATTCTTCAATATATCCAAATCAATCAGTGTAATATAGCACATCAACAAACTGAATAAAAACCATATGATCATCTCTATAGATGCAGAAAAAGCTTTTGACAAAATTCAACACCCATTTATGATAAAAACTCTCCAGAAAGTGGGCATAGAGGGAACATACCTCAACATAATAAAGGCCATATTTGACCAACCTACAGCTAACATCATGCTCGACAGTGAAAAGCTGAAAGCATTTCCTCTAAGATCAGGAACAGGACAAGGATGCCCACTCTTGCCACTATTAGTCAACATAGTTTTGGAAATCCTAGCCATGGCATTCAGAGAAGAAAAAGAAATAAAAGGAATCCAGATTGGAAAAGAAGTAAAACTGTCACTGTTTGCAGATGACATGATATTATACATAGAAAATCTAAAGACGCTACCAGAAAACTACAAGAGCTCATCAATGAAATGGGTAAAGTTGCAGGATACAAAATTAATACACAGAAATCGTTTGCATTCCTATACACTAACAATGAAAGATCAGAAAGAGAAATTAAAAAAAAATTCATTTACCATAGCATCAAAAAGAATAAAATACCTAGGAATAAGCCTACCTAAGGAGGCAACAGACCTGCACTCTAAAAACTATAAGATGCTGATAAAAGAAATCAAAGATAACACGAACAGATGGAAAGATATACCATGTTCTTGGATTGGAACAATCAATATTGTCAAAATGACTGTACTACCCAAGGCAATCTTCAGGTTCAGTGCAATCTCTATCAAATTACCAATGGTATTCTTCACAGAACTAGAACAAAAAAACTTAAAATTTGCGTGGAGACACAAAAGACCCCAAATAGCCAAAGCAATCTTGAGAAAGAAAAATGGAGCTGGAGGAATCAGATTCCCTGACTTCAGACTGTACTACAAAGCTACAGTTCAAAACAGTATGGTAGTGGCACAAAAACAAATATAGATCCATGGAACAGGATAAAAAGCTCAGAAATAAACCCACGAACCTATGGTCAATTAATATACGATAAAGGTGGCAAGAATATACAATGGAGAAAGGACATTCTCTTCAGTAAATGGTGCTGGGAAAACTGGACAGCTACATGCAAAAAAAAAATGAAATTAGAATATTCTTTAACACCATACACAAAAATAAACTCAAAATGGATTAAAGACCTAAATGTAAGACTCGAGACTATAAAACTCTTACAGGAAAACATAGGCAGAACACGCTTTTACATAAATCACTGCAATAGCTTTTTTGATCCGTCTCCTAGAGTAATGGAAATAAACACAAACAAATGGAACCTAGTTAAACTCAAAAGCTTTTGCACAGCAAAGGAAACCATAAACAAAACGAAAAGACAACCCGTAGAATGGGAGAAAATATTTGCAAATGATGTGGCCAACAAGGGGTTAATCTCCAAAATTTTCAAACAGCTCATGTGGCTCAATATCAAAAAACAAACAACCCAATCAAAAAATGGGCAGAAGGGGCTTCCCTGGTGGCGCAGTGGTTGAGAGTCCGCCTGCCGATGCAGGGGACACGGGTTCGTGCCCTGGTCTGGGAAGATTCCACATGCCACAGAGCGGCTGGGCCCGTGAGCCATGGCCGCTGAGTCTGCGCGTCCGGAGCCTGTGCTCTGCAACGGGAGAGGCCACAACAGTGAGAGGCCCGCGTACCACACACAAAAAAAATCTAGAAACAGTAAATGCTGTAAAGAGTGTGGAGAAAAGGTAACCCTCCTACACCATTGGTGGGAGTGTAAATTGATACAGCCACTATGGAGAACAGTACTGAGGCTCCTTAAAAAACTAAAAGTAGAGCTGCCATGGGATCCGGCAATCCCACTCCTGGGCATAAATCTGGAGAAAACATGGTTCGAAGGGATACATGCCCCCATTATTCACTGCAATACTGTTTACGATAGCTAAGACATGGAAGCAACCTAAATGTTCATTGACAGTTGAATGGACAAAGATGTGGTACATATATACAATGGAATATTACTCAGCCATTAAAAAGAATGAAATAATGCCATTTGCAGCAATATGGATGGACCTGGAGACTATCATACTAAGTGAAGTAAGTCAGACAGAGAAAGACAAATATATGATATCACTTATATGTGGAATCTAAAAGAAATGATACAAATGAACTTATTTACAAAACAAAAACAGACTCACAGAGTACAAACTTATGGTCACCAGGGACGAAGGGAGGGGGAGGGATAGATTGGGAGTTTAGGGCTGACATGTCCACACTGCTATATTTAAAATAGATAACCAACAAGGACCTACTGTATAGCACAGGGAACTTTGATCAAGTCTGTAAGAACCTAAATGGGAAAAGAATTTGATAAATAATAGATACATGTATATGTATAACTGAATCACTTTGCTGTATACCTGAAACTAACACATTGTTAATTAACTATAACTCCAATAATAAAATAAAAATTAAAAAAAATATTTTAAGCTCCAAAGTATTGAATAAATTCTGAGATGTGATTTGTGAGGAAAAAAAAAAAAGAAAATTACAGGTCAGAGTGGTGGAGAAAATAGTATAGATGTTAAAAATATCAAAGTTTAAATTTTTCATAGTTACAAATCTATAGTATTCTTGGATTCTAAGTGCACTGCTGGCTAAGATTAATGAAGGTCACACTTAAATAGTTCACAGATTGGTCTGTTAACATCCAGAAGGACTAAAGTAATTTTCTTTGGTCTTGAAAATACCAGCCAATAACCTCTCTCATTAGACTGACCCTTCTGGATTCTAATCAAAGCTTATTTAACTGTCATTTGTGGGATTCAGCCACAAGCCTGTCAAATGTTGAGAAAGCATACTGTTCAATTTTTTTCTGCTACTTGATTTAGCACAGACTATCTGATCCATTTCAAGGGCAACCCAAATAAGAGAAAGGCTGAGGTGCTCTTAAATTAATACTTGTTCAAAGATGGAGATTTGGACTTGTTAATAATACTGACCCATGTAAAATATTAAAAAATAGATTCCTGAGGAAAGTCAGGTGCTCTTCTTTACTCAGTGGGTGTGTAAGCAAACGTCTGGCACGGAGGTTGACTCTAATCTGGACGCTGTGGATGACGAGCAGCAGGTAAAGGAACAGCTGCCTAAGTGTGCAAGTGATTAGTCTGTGTTGCCAGATCACCTCCACTGCTCTTCATTTATGATTACTTCTTTTTGGCTGGAGGATATGCTGCCAAGCTGGCACCTCCTTCTCCCATATTCCTTCTTTCTGCCAGTTTACAGGGGAGTGTTTTGGAGAAAAACTGCCAGCACTTCCTTGCACATCTTACAGATTAAATAAATTGCATCTGCTTAACACACACAGCCTCTGTTGGCCCAGGGAACCAGACAAGCTGTTTGGACAGTGACCTCAACTGATATTTTGTGTTCTAGAAATGTATTCAGTTGAGGAGGGGATATCACGAATGGCATGAAAACCTTGCTCTTTCTTGGGTTGCAAACTTGAGCCCAAGTACTGGCTCCACCACCACTTACTAGCTGTGTGATCCTGAGCAAGTCATTGAACATTCTTTGTATCTCAATTTTCTTCTCTGTAACCTGAACAATAATCTTATTTGAGGTAAATATTGAAAGACCTCTACTTCCTTATTTAATGAAATACTAGTCAAAATCCCACTGTAATTTTCCTTTTTCTCACAGGGTGGGGGAGTAATACTTGTCAAATTGATCTTGAAGTTTCTCCAGGAAAGGAAAAATACAAGAAGAACCAAGAAATGCTTGAAAATGAATGGGGGAGACATGCCCTACCCAGTCAAAATAACTAAATGTGGTACTGCGGGAAGGTACATAAATCAATGAAAGAGAGAACAAAGAAAAATGTATATGTTGCATATACTAGAGCTATTTAAAATTAATAGTGACAGGGCATATTGTTCAATAAATGGGATGGGACAGCTAAATGTCCATTTGGGAAAAAAAGCTACAAGGTTTGATATTTTATTCTAGGCTTTAGTTATTTCCTCCTTTATGAGCTTGGATCCCAAAATCTCAAGGGCTTCTTTCATCTAAAATAATGCATTATTACATTAAAGGCTTAAGAATTATCTACTTAGAGCAGGACTTCCCTGGTGGCTCAGTGGTTAAGAATCCACCTGCCAATGCAGGGGACACAGGTTTGTTCCCACATGCTGTGGAGCAACTAAGCCCATGCACCACAACTACTGAGCCTGCGCTCTAGAGCCCGTGAGCCACAGCTACTGAGCCCGCATGCCACAACTACTGAAGCCCACACGCCTAGAGCCTGTGCTCCACAACAAACAAGATAAGCCACCACAATGAGAAGCCTGCGCACTGTAACGAAGAGTAAGCCCCGCTCGCCATAACTAGAGGAAGCCTGCATGCAGCAACGAAGACCCAACACAGCCAAAAATAAATAAATTAATTAATTAATTAATTAAAAAAAAAGAATTATCTACTTAGGTGACAGATGAAGGCATGAGAGTGGACAAGAGCATTGAAGAAGACTACCAAGGGGTCTGTGGTTGGAATATTGGGGCATACCTACATTTAGGATGGGGATGGAAGAAGTGGACCAAAGGTGGCCTGCGTCAATGACCAACTTATTTTCTTAAGGTCATAGAACCCAAGGGAGGAAGGTTTTAAACAAAGGTAGCTCGGTCGGTGCTCTGTGGTGACCTAGATGGGTGGGATGCAGGGGGAGGGAGGTCCAAAAGGGAGGGGATATATGTATACATACAGCTGGTTTGCCTCGGTGTACAGCAGAAACAAAACATTGTAAAGCAATTATACTCCAATAAAACATTAATTTAAAAAAATGAAGGTTGAGGAAGGTCATATGAAAAGAGGTTAAGATGATTGAAGGCTGGAAGGAACATTATGGGTTAGACACGTAGGACATGACCAACTTTCCTCAAGAAAGAATTTTCCTAGTAGTAAGATTAAACCAGGGGCTTCCCTGGTGGCGCAGTGGTTGAGAGTCCGCCTGCCGATGCAGGGGACACGGGTTCGTGCCCCGGTCTGGGAAGATCCCACATGCCGCGGAGCGGCTGGGCCCCGTGAGCCATGGCCACTGAGCCTGTGCGTCCGGAGCCTGTGCTCCACAACGGGAGAGGCCACAACAGTGAGAGGCCCGCGTACCGCAAAAAAAAAAAAAAAAGATTAAACCAGCTTTCCTCAAGAAAGGAAATGACCAGCTTTCCTCAAGAAAGAATTTCCCTAGTAGTAAGATTAAACCAGAATCAGTGAGGTGACAGCAGGCACACACTAACAAAGGATTCTGTCCATATGTGGAAAGAGGTAGAACTCCAGCTTAATGGGGAAATAACTGGGGAAGAATTTCCAGAAGCAACTGATTTTTTTGAACCTGCTACTAAGCTATAATACTCTATGTGCTAGACACTGAGCTGTATGTCACTAATTTCCAGAGCAAAGCTGCAAGGTCAATGTTGTTTTCACCTTACAGGTGAGGATTTGTAAGCCAGCATACAAACAACACGTACTAACTAGTTTGGGCTAGTTACTTAAGCAGTCTAAGGCAGTTTTATTAAAGGAGGATAATGCTACCTACACCTTGACACTGTTCTGAAGATTAAATTATCAAATTATATATCTATGTATATACAAACGTAACATACATATCTATGTATGTACAAACGTGTAGAAACACAAACAGAAATGTGTAGAATAGCATTTTGTAGGAACTTAATACATATTCCTGGTACCATACTTGAGAAAAATAGCAATGCGTAAGGTATAGTCATGGTGGCATAACTGAATTTAACTGCAGGCTTTCTTTTATGTGTACCCAGCTTTATTTTGAACCACCACCTTTAACGTACAGGTTTCTCCTCTTCTTTTGTTAGGTATTGGATGTGAGTAGAGAAGGCAAAGAAGAAGTATTCTACGGGCCTACACTTCCTTTTGCTTCCAATGGAATAGCAGCATGCTTCCTCCCAGCTCCGTATTTCACATGCCCTAACCTTCAAACTCTTCAAGTGCCTCATCACAGGATTGGCACCATCTGAAAAGCCAGTGCTCTCTTAACAACCAGCATGAACACGAGGAAGAAACAGGCCTGACTTTTGGATACTGGGCATGAAAATACTCAGTGCTCAATGCTTCCTTGTTTTGTTTTCTAGATCTTCTGTTCAGATAAACATTAGCAAAAAATGAACAGTTTTCTAAAATACACATTATTGAAAACGCTTGTCACGCTTCTCAGTGTGTGTCAATATACAGTACAATATGTATGACTTTTATGGTGGTGTAGCTTAGTGCTAACTTAATGGTCCATGGATCTTTTAAGCATTCTTTGTACACTTTGTCTAATCAGTGCTGTCCAGGACATTACCCTCTTAGTAAGGCAGTTTATTCCACAAGTACTGCCATCAATGATCTTAAAAAAAAATTGTCAGTACTTAATCTCTTTACTACTTAAGCCTGGGATTGTAATTTTTCTTTTAAAAATTTAACATTATACAGCCCTGCTGTATAAGTAGAGGCTCATCATTATGACATCATAAATTTTTAAATGCCATATTTTATTCAAGGTAATACAAATAATAGAAGTACACCGGAACAGCAGATGGAATACCCAGATTTTTCACCTTGGTTGCTCTGTTACCTTGGGCCAGGAGCTTAACTTTACATTGCTTCAGTTTTCTCACTTTTTAAGTAGGGCAATTATTGATTTCCATATTAATTCAGAAGAATGTTTTAAGGATTAGGCAAATGCTCTGAAGTACTTTGCCTAAGAAAAAAAAATGTCACTCAAATTACAAGGTATTTTACTGTTGGTTAGAACCTTGTAACTGAAAAAGATTATTTTTGAAGTTTAAAAATTACTAGATAGAACTTGGAACACAAGCTATGAGATAAATGATTCTGAAAAGCATGTGAAAGAGACATGCTAATTATGAAAAAGGGAGTTTACTAAAGCCAAAGATTCCTAAACTTGTATAAACACTTGCCTCAAATAATAAGTCTCTCAAACATTTCATCTAAGCTCATTTAGTGAAAAATGACATTTTAAAGCTCAGAAAAAATTAGTTGTACTAATTTCGGTACCATAAAGTGCTCTGACATAAATTTGAACCTAGTATCAGTAGTTCTGATAAAAGTTTTTCCACTTTCTTAAAGGTTATGTCAATCTTGAGCACTTGTGGGATTCTTCTCTACCACCAATACATATTTTATTACTACCATTTTTAATAATGCATGAGAATTTTTTTAGGCTAGGTTTTTGGATTTGCTTTGTCTATAACAAAAAATAAAAAATAAAACAACTCAATAATCGTATTTGAACATAAATTCAACAAGTATAACATGAGTTTTTCCCCTTAATCTTGTTAGGATAAGTCACCTTTATTAAAAGGAAGATTTTACTTTTTTTCCTTAGTTTTATCATTCAGCAATCCTTGTCTTAATGGGAAATTGTCATTTTATTCATGTAACCACTTTTAGTAATCAGAAGTGAAAAAAAATATTTTTATTCCTAAATATAGAATTCATTAACTTTATATGATACCTAAAACATTAATTAAAAAAAAATATATATATATATAAATAAAACTTTTGGTTATTTAGATTAAAGGCCAGGAAGGGAGACTAGGGGTAAGAAAAAAATGGTAAATTTTTAAAAGAACAGATTTTGTTGACACAAACAAAAAGCCTTAAGAATATCTGTACAGTTCTGAACAGTGAAAATTGATAATTGACATTTAGAAGGGAAACAGAGAGTCTCTTTAAAAGGTATAAACCATCTAAATTAAGTTTTTAAAATGCCTTACCATGTCAGGAAAATGGTCTCCAGCATTTCAGAAATCTTTTCAACAAGGACCTAAACAAGAATTTCAGATTTACTAAAATTTCTACTTGACACACAGATTTTCCATCCAGTAGTTTTACCTTTTAAAACAATCTATTTTTAATCCCAGACTCTCTACCCAATTAATGAAAGGGAAGGTCTAAAAGTGAACTTGCTTGAATGATAAACAGAAAGGCAGCCCGAGATTATTGTAATTTCTGTGTACACTTCTATTTATTTAAAACAAATGAGTATATATTATCAAACCTCTCCTCAGTGAACTTTAATGTATTATTCTGTAATATTACAGAATTGAAGTCAGAATTTTTTAAAGTTTTACATAGTTTCCAGAAACACTTATAGACAGAACAGCATCCAAAGTACAGCACCCCTCCCCTAAAAAGAAAAAACTTAGATCGCTTATAATTCGATCCTTCCCTCAAATTACTGATCATAAGAGCTAATAAGAAAAATTCTAGAAAATAATGTTTGGTCAAATAAACCAAGGCCCACTGAAACTATTCAAATATATGTTCTCCATTTAAGTGAACTATCCTACAGTAATTCATCTTCCATTTTTACTCTTCAAAGTTAAAGACCATATTGTATTTATATTTAAATTATTAATTTGAATTTCCAAAAGACTATGAAGCTTCCAACAGTTTAAACATCATTTCAAGATTTTACTTTAAAAAAGAAAAAGAAGTAACAGATATTAGCAGTGTTCTTACTCTAGGAGGAAAAGCCAGAAAAGACATGAATCTCTAAGATAAAATAATATGTATGTAAAATGCAATAAAATTCCTTAGATTTTTAAGAACAAAATGCCAATTGGTTATTTTTAGGGTGTTTTTCATCCTTTTTCTCTTCTCAGTTTAACCACATGTATACTGTATACCCTTCAGCCATTACAATAGCTGAAAAATTAACTTTTCTTTGTTTTAGCGGAGTATAAAAGCAACAGGAATAATAAGATAAAAATTATTCCTGTAGGTAACACGGTTCATTTTTATTTTGGTTTTCAAAGAGTCAATCTGTCATAAAGAGGCAGTTGAATAATCACAGGTGCAGTGTCAGTTGAATATATACATTTTTTATTATATCTCATTACTATATACACAAATAACTTAAAGCACGCATATGCCCAGAATTTTTCTAAAAGCACAATCCACAAATGCAATGAACTGGATAACTATCAGCATACCAAAAACTTCAGTAAGCAGAAGTTGGTAAGTTCATTTGGTACTGATTTTGGTAATCTTACCGAACAGTTTATCACAGAATCAAAATATAAATCTCGTATCTTATTAAATATGTGAAAGAATATGCTATTTTGCTAGCTTCCCAAACCAACTGTTTTAAGCAAACAAAGCACGTTATTTATACTAGCATACTCTATACTTGACTGACAAGGCAATATTTTTAACCCTAGGAGGAGTAGGCAGGAGATCAGTTTTTGGAAAATGTAAGGTTTATGTAAAAAGTCTATCAGTCAAAAAGCAGTGGTTTAGTACAGAGAACACAGTTTTCGGTGAGGTTTCTATGATATCCATCTTTTATCTTTGAAACACAAGTGCTATGTTACTGTGTAGGATTAGGGAAGGTAGGTTTCCTAAAGGCTTTTCCCAACTGCAAAGGCTCATCAAATTTTTATATGATATATAATCCTAACAAAGGGGAAGTAAAAATAAAAACTGCCAAAGATTCTGTGAAAGTACATGGAAATGGGCTCATGTAATTGGTTAAGAACAAAGTAGGTTTAAAAATTTATGATGAAGCATGGAAGAAGATAAAAATAACAATGCATAATGAAAACACACACATAGTCTAACAACTCACAAATAATATTTTACTTACCCCCCAAAATAGAAAAGGTCAAATATGCTTAGTAAGAAAAGAAAATATGCTAGGGATAAGTAAAGATATAAAAAGTTTTAAACTTTGAAACTCTTCTAATACAAATGAACAAAATACTAAACGATTTTTGTGCAGAGACAATACTCCATGTTTTTTTCGTCCCCTATGGAAACCTAATTAAATGTTCAACTGAAATTTAAATCGTAACCAAATCTGTGTCTAATAAAGTCCTTTCATCACCCTGTTGTCTTTCAATCGTCTCTTCTACACTCCATCTGATATTTTAAATAAATTATTTGAGTGGAATAATTACATATCCAACATGTATATTTTCATTTTCTTCCTGTTTAAGTGTCTTAAGGTTAGGTTTCTATAGAAATGATGGTATTCTAATTGGCAAACTGAGTGAGGCCCACAGCGTAGAATGAACATGTCATTCAGAGAAAGCAGCTAAGACAGTCTACTTTCCTGCTTGAGGTAAGTTTGGAAACAGAAGGTATAGCGTCAGATGGCAGAAGTCTCCTGACTGAAGGGCTTGAATGTCAGCTTATTAACAATGGGAAGTAAATGGAGGTCCTTGAGCAGAAAAGAAGAAGAAAGAAGTATTTTAGGAACACTAATGTCAAAACTATGTGAAGAATAAATTTCAGGAGTCCAGAGATAAGAAGGAGATTATAGTACCCAATAGAAAAATGTTTGGATGCATGAAATGGCAAAAAGAAAAAAATCACAAGAGCTTATAAGGTGATCAAATGAAAAGTGGGGAGCAATGAATCCAAGAAATGTCATGGCTAAGTGACTTGGGAAAGTGGTGTATTCTCTGGGTAGAAAATGAAGGCATGAGCTAGACTGGAAACAAAGATGATAAGGGCAGCTTGACATGTTGCCTTGAGATTTCAGGAGAATCCAACTAGACAGGTTTAGAGAAAAATTAGGACTACAGATAGAAAAAAATTATAAGCTAGTTTTATCAGTTCACTACTACAAGAATGTTGAGACAGAGCAGGTGAAGGGCTAGATCTTACCAGTAGGGACAAGAAAGAAGAACGTGTATGTAGGAAGGAGCGATACTGCTGAGGAAGGGATGAGAAGATAAAATGCAATGTCACAGAGGCCCCAAAGACCAAGAAAAATGAGAACACATTCCAGATCTGACCAAAAGAGAATGGCCTACCTTACAATGGTAGAAGCAGCCGCCTCAGGGATTACAGGGTTTTTAGGGGAAAAGGAACATTAACGAAGCAAGTATAGGTACTCTTTAGTCTGGAAAGGGAAAAAGACAAGACTATAGTAATAATTTACGGGTCAGTGAAGATTCTTAAGAAATGGAACAGAGTCATACATTTTCTTTTTTTCTTCAATAAAACAGCTTCTTTAAAACTTTACTGATACATAAATTTAAAAATATATATATATACATACACAGGTATTGTTACAGACTTTTTCTTGTTACTGATTTTTTTATGTATAAACTTTAGTTATTCTTAGTATCTACAGCTATACACCCTAATGCATGATTCAGCAGCAGATTTTCTTAACCCTTAAAAAGTTTCATAAGCTAAGGAGCAAGATTCTCCAAGATATCTTTATCAATTTCCCTTGGGGGTGAAAAAATATATATATATATACACACACACACATAAACTCTTTAAAGGCATCCCATTAAATAGTTTAAATTTCAATTGCTACAACTTGCAAAATAATGCATCATTCATTTAATAAGTCACTATCATAATGAAAAGAAACTCATTGCTATGAAGTCTTAGTAACCTTAAAGAGGCTTTCATTCATCCCATTTATTGAATTAAAAACAGTTTATTTGGGGGAAAAATAAACCATTTATATGTCATGAAGTCCTTTAGACTTCACAGATTACAATTAGGAAAGGGTTATTATCTATAGTTTCCCGATTGCAATGCATTTCATTTTAAAAGATACTTCTTGAGTCAGAAAAGGGTTGAAATGTTTTCCTGAAGGAATAGTAGAACCATGATAAACACTAGATGCTCAAGAAAAAAAACTAAATTATTTCAAACTTAGCAAACATGACATGTAAGAAAACACTGAAAAGAAGTGGGATCTTCATCTAGGACATACCATTAGAGAAAGAGGAACAAAATTAGGAAGTGTTCTTCACCTTTGTGCATGAGATAGAGTGATCATGTCTGTACACCACCAACCAGAACATAGGTCAACAAATACTTTCACATACATTTAAATTATATGATTATAATTATAAATCAATTATCCCACTGATTCCTACCAGAACATTGTGAAATTTAAAAAAAGGTTATTATTCATTTTTCTCCACTAAGAAACAGGCTCAGAAAGGTTAAGAACTTGCTCAAGGTCACAAAGCAGAGCTGGGTTTGAGACCCAGGTGGGTTCCCAACACTAAGATTGGAGCACTTTTTACCAAATAATGCTCATTAGAAAAAGGAGTCAAGGACAAAAGTCCAACTGGTGGAATGAATCTGAATGAAACAAAGGGTTGAGAGATGAGCTGCTACAGGAAACTAAACTGGCTCCCTTCAAACATGTAAGATGCTAGCTTATAAAAGGCTCTAATTGAAGAGCAAGGAGATAAATCAGCTGACTTCTCAGACCTCTTCTGTTAATTTTGTAAACTTAAAAATTTCCAGAATATTATTTATTCTCTTTTCTTAAAGGCTTTTGTTTATCCTCCTCCTGATCTGTCTTTTAATGACAACTCCAAACGAAAGGATGAGTAGAGGAAAACATCTGGCAACTGCTGGAACCCAAGTATTGATATAAACACTGTTGGCCCAAGTTTAAAAAAAAATACATATTATCTGTATAATCATTTAGCCAGATTCAGTCTCATTCCTCATAGAGTTAAGGGTGCTTTGTAAGGATTTTATTAACTTGCCTCACGCATAGTATAAAAAAGGATAACAAATATACTGTTCTATCTCCTGACCACCCCTCCAAAAAAAAAACCCAGCATAGGGCAGCCAGGTAATTTGAAATAGTATCATAATAAAATATAACTTGTAAGAAAACAAAAACAAAACAGAAATAAATTACTCACAAGGCAGAAAGTCACATTACAGTAAAATGGCCATGGATCAACCAGTACAAACCTGCTTAGACATACACACATAACACTCCCAGTTAGGAAAAGTTTCTTTAGTTTCACTAAAACCTCTTCAAAATAGAATGCAGTTTTACCAAGTTCGAAAGCTCCTATAACATATTTAATTAACTTTTATTTCCTTATTTATATACTTTATACTTACAGGTATGAAAGGAAAAAAATCCTAGAAAGTATTTTTAACAGAACATTATACAATTAATTAAAAGTAGGAGTCAGAATGGTACAAAGTGACTTTAGATAGTTATAATTAATATTGAGGATGAATCACAAAATAGATTCAATATTATCATCTTGTAGTCTCTGTATCTCATCTTGTCCCACTTGTCCTAGGTGAGATAAAAGTTTGCTATAGGCTTCCCTATAAAGAAAAAAGAAAAGAAGACAGATATATATTTACTACATTTTCCATTATTTTTCATTTAAGTCTTTACAGACTGAGCCTGCTTGAATGTCTACTTGTCTATACACACCATACATGGTGTAATTAAAGTACTTTGACTCTTTAACATACTACTTTTGGACATATGAAATATAGTATGAGTAATGACCCTTCTAAAACAATCTCTTTAGGAAATACAGACTTACACCCACCCCTATGTTTCATTACTCTAAATAGTCCAGCATTATCTTCAGCTGGGTTGTAATCTATTAAAAAAAAAAAAAAAAGCCTTGATCTATTTCTGACCAAAACCCATATTATCTAGTTGAGTCACTAATCTTATTCACTGGAACACACTCCAAATTTTTATAAGTGGAAAATAGGCCATTTCTAGAAAATGAATCTAGATTTCATAATCATTGTCCGAAAGGATATAATCAAATTATCAAACATACCTTTGTGCAATATTTCTGCCAAGGCCCCATTTCCTCTCTGAACTCTTCAGAGATTGAGTAAGGGTAGAAATCAAGTGGATAACAACCTGTTGGTCCAATGCTGCTACTGTTTCTAAAATGCTGTAAATCTGATAATCATATCTCATACCATAATCCTCGATAAATTTCCTGAAAGTAAAACAAGTTACTTAGAATTACTTCTGGGGCAATTCCTTGGGCTGGTATCTGTATGGCAACAAGCTGTAACCTGAACACAAGAAAGATCATTTCATGTAAGATTACCATAAGGATTTAGATGCCATATGAACACTATTTAACACTTGAAAATAAAGAACAGAAATGGCTTCAGTATGAGCTATGAACAGAGTGGAGGCATTAGGAGAAAGGGAAAGGGAAGAGCTGGAATCCCAGGAGGAAGAATAAGGGGGAAAAAAATCTAATCTCAGGGACTTTTTTGCTATAGTGTGCATGATGAAATCTAGATGGTCAGGATGTAGAAGAGACTAAAACAGCAAAGAGTCCAGTTTCCTAGTTATTTTGTATATCTTTTAGTTATTGCTAACTCTAGATAAATCAAACAATATTTCTATGAGGAAAGCAAGTTATTTGAAATAATTTTTATATTCTTTAACCGATCAAGAGACTTTAGACCCACAGAAGACCTTTTATTAATAAGAATTATATATTTTAATCCTAAAATTTCCACTCTCTCCCTCCGAGAAAATAAAAGTCACCTAGCTCAATAAATTGTACTTAACAAACATGCAATCTTTGTTCATATAAAATCCTTCCTCCTCTTAGGGTTTTACAGTTTTCATAAATCCAGTATTTATTTCAAATTATCACAATTTAAATAAACTGTAAACAACTGACAAGTGCCAACTATGTGATGAGAAAGAAAACTGAGGAATCAAAAATCTAACACAGAATGAAGGAAATGGACCCAAACTATTTATCACGGTAGTGCTAGGGTAGAGATACATGAAATAAATGCGAACTAACTGGTAGAAACTGTGAGAAAGAAATACTTAAAAGTACTGCCCTAACAGAAAGCATAAGACTCTATAGGGTGCAAGGCAGGAAAATAAAAACAAAACAGAAAATGTTTCTCAAGTTGCAGTTATTCTTGTGAAGGAACAACAGATCTACAACGTCTATGCTTCACAATTACATACAGTGGAGCTTTCTGGGTCCACAGCATCTAAAGTGAGCAGGAAAACCAGTGACAGGCACTCTCACAGTGGATCCTGAGTAGCATGTTTAGCAGCTCCAAAGCCTGTACACCTGTCATCATGACTCACGTTTCCCACTTTTTCCTCTTAAACACATGCAAGAATCTTCCTTACTAAATTCTCAGGTAATTTTACGTCAGCTCACTTATCTTTCTCCTCGGTACTTTTATTTTTTAATAAAACAACATAGCAAAACCACTGCCAAAAATACAATTGAAACTACAAACAAGTAGTAACACATTATGTTTTGGATAATTAGTTATTTAAAAAACATGTTGGCTGTCAAATGGCTGGCAATAGTCTTCTTGCCAGTTGGCATATTTTCCAGTTACCTAAACACAGAAGTCAGCTGGGCGGCAGGTTCTCCTCCTGACCCCACTTGGCAGGCTTTGACCATGTATTGCAGGTTCTCGGTGGCCAGCCTTTTAACTAGGAGGAAAATTTACAGCATTACACATTTTGTCTGGTTTGACCATCTGGATCCTCATTTTTATGAGCACTCTAGATTTAGAAAAACATGTTGTTTTCTTAAAGTATCTACATGCTTTTTTGTTATTTTTCAAAGTGAAATAGTTACGAGCTTTTGTTTTGTTCTAAAGTCTCCCTATCTTCCATTTTAAGAAAATATAATACACTTAACAAGTCTATTTTTTACAACCCTGTAACTGAAAAAACACATGTGAAGATAAGTCTTTCTGTTAGAAAAGAGCCCATATTCAAAAACACTCCAGTATCCTAACCTTGCAAACACTGTTACATACTGATTAAAGATAACCTTTAATAATTCAGCTGATTTAGAGACAAGCAGGTTGATTTTTTTAATTCATAAGCATATTCCTCCCACTAACAAACATATAAGTAGAAAATTAGAAACTAAGTTTACCTTCACTTAAAATTAGCAATATATATATATATATATAAAATCAACTATTTGTGATGCTAATTTTGTTTTGAAAGAGAGCAAAGTTACAAAAAGAACATTTATGTTCTTTCAGTATTTAACCAAATCCTTTACAACTGTGCACTTGTACATAAAAACGGCAACAACAAAAGAAATCAACAAAGAATGTAGAAAATTCACCATGTTCCAAGTGCTAATACATTTTTGTTATGCTGTTTTTAGAACATTAAATATAAGTAGCTGGGGAAAAAAATTACTTTCTCTAAGAACAAGGAAAATTTAAGAAACTGTAATCCACTATGGCAAGAGTACAAAACATGTGATGCACATGAAGTTAAATTAATTAAAATGAAGTAGCAGATAATGTTTTCCATAGCATGACGATAGTGGATAAAGAAGATATAGCATACTTGTCTTTATTGAGCAAATAAGTTCTCATATTAGATGTAATCCTAAAGCCAATGTAACTGTTTCTTTTTAAAGATGTTTTCTTGAAAAAAACAAAAACAAAACCCACAAGCTCTTCTGTGGAAAAAGTACCAGAACATGAAGAAATAGCCTTCACAAAGTATTAACAGTAAGCATTGTTTTTAAAAATAACAGCTTTATTGAGGTATAATTCACACATAAAACCCAACTTTTTAAAGTGTACAACTCATTGATTTTTAGTATATTCATAAGAACTTTGAAGTTATCACCACTATCTAATTTCAGAACATTTTCATCACCTCCCCCCAAAACCTTACACCTATTAGCAATCTTTCCCCATTTTCTTCCTCCCCTAGTACCCGGAGACACTGATCTACTTTCTGTCTCTACGGATTGTCTATTCTGGGAATTTCATATAGATGGAATCATACAACAGGTGGTCTTATGTGACTGCCTTCTTTTCACTCAGCATAAGGTTTTGTTTTTTTTCACTTAAAAATTTTATTTATCTATTTATTTATTTTTGATTATACAATGCAGTGTTATCATCAACTATAGTTTCTAACCTATCCATTAGATTCTCAGACCTTATTCATCCTATAACTGGAAGTTCATACACTTTTTTTTAACATTTTTATTGGAATAAAATTGCTTTACAAATGGTATGTTGTTAGTTTCTGCTTTATAACAAAATGAATCAGTTATACATATACTTATGTTCCCATATCTCTTCCCTCTTGCATCTCCCTCCCTCCCACCCTCCCTATCCCACCCTTCTAGCTGGTCACAAAGCACTGAGCTGATCTCCCTGTGTTCTGTAACTGCTTCCCACTAGCTATCTATTTTACATTTGGTGGTGTATATATATCCATATACACACCACTCTCTCACTTTGTCCCAGCTTACCCTTCCCCCTCCCCATGTCCACAAGCCCATCCTCTAGTAGGTCTGCATCTTTATACCCGTCTTGCCCCTAGGTTCTTCACGACTATTTTTTTTTTTACATTCCATATATATGTGTTAGCATACGATATTTGCTGTCTTTTCTCCATTGTATATTCTTGCCTCCTTAATCAAACACAAGGTGACCATATGCATGTGGGTTGATCTCTGGGCTTCCCATCCTGTTCCATTGATCTATATTTCTGTTTTTGTGCCAGTACCAGACTGTCTTGATTACTGTAGCTTTATAGTATAGGCTGAAGTCAGGGAGCCTGATTCCTCCAGCTCCACTTTTCGTTCTCAAGATTGCTTTGGCTATTCGGGGTCTTTTGTGTTTCCATACAAATTATGAATTTTTTTGTTTTAGTTCTGTGAAAAATGCCAAGGGTAGTTTGATAGGGATTGCGTTGAATCTGTAGATTGGTTTGGGTAGTATAGTCATTTTCACAATGTTGATTTTTCCAATCCAAGAACATGGTATATCTCTGAATCTATTTGTGTCACCTTTAATTTCTTTCATCAGTGTCTTATAATTTTCTGCATACAGGTCTTTTGTCTCCTTAGGTAGGTTTATTCCTAGGTATTTTATTCTTTTTCTTGCAATGGTAAACGGGAGTGTTTTCTTGATTTCACTTTCAGTTTTTTCATCATTAGTGTATAGGAATGCAAGAGATTTCTGTGCATTAATTTTGTATCCTGCTACTTCACCAAATTCATTGTTTAGCGCTAGTAGTTTTCTGGTAGCATATTTAAGATTCTCTATGTACAGTATCATGTCATCTGCCAACAGTGACAGCTTTACGTCTTCTTTTCTGATTTGGATTCCTTTTATTTCTTTCTCTTCTCTGATTTTTGTGGCTAAACGTTCCAAAACTATGTTGAATAATAGTGGTGAGAGTGGGAAACACCTTGCCTTGTTTCTGATCTTAGTGGAAATGGCTTCAGTTTTTCACAATTGCGTACAATGTTGGCTGTGGGTTTGTCATCCATGGCCTTATTTTGTTGAGGTAAGTTCCTGCTATGCCTACTTTCTGGAGGGTTTTGATCATAAATGGGTGTTGAATTTTGTCAAAAGCTTTCTCTGCATCTATTGAGATGATCATACGGTTTTTCTCCTTCAGTTTGTTAATATGGTGTATCACATTGACTGATCTGCGTATACTGAAGAATCCTTGCATTCTGGGATAAACCCCACTTGATCGTGGTGTATGATCCTTTTAATGTGTCGTTGGATTCTGTTTGCTAGTATTTTGCTGAGGATTTTTGCATCTATGTTAATCAGTGATATTAGTCTGTAGTATTCTTTTTTTGTGACATCTTTGTCTGGTATTGGAATCAGGGTGATGGTGGTGGTCTCGTAGAATGAGTTTGGGAGTGTTCCCCCCTCTGCTATATTTTGGAAGAGTTTGAGAAGGAAAGCCGTTAGCTCTTCTCTAAATGTTTGATAGAATTCGCCTGGTGAAGCCATCTGGTCCTGGGCTTTTGTTTGTTGGAAGATTTTTCGTCACAGTTTCAATTTCAGTGCTTGTGATTGGTCTGTTCATATTTTCTATTTCTTCCTGGTTCAGTCTTGGAAGGTTATACCTTCTAAGAATTTGTCCATTTCTTCCAGGTTATCCACTTTATTGGCATATAGTTGCTTGTAGTAATCTCTCATGATCCTTTGTGTTCTGCAGTGTCAGTTGTTACTTCCCCTTTTTCATTTCTATTGATTTGATTCTTCTCGGTTTTTTCTTGATGAGTCTGGCTATGGGGTCTCCTTTTCGCAGGTTGCAGGTTCATAGTTCCCATTGTTTTTGGTGTCTGCCCCCAGTGGCTAAGGTTGGTTCAGTGGTTTTTGTAGGTTTCCTGGTGGAGGGGACTAGTGCCTCTGTTCTGGTGGATGAGGCTGGATCTTGTCTTTCTGGTGGGTAGGTCCACATCTGGGGTGTGTTTTCAGGTGCCTGTGACCTTATTATGATTTTAGGCAGCCTCTGTGCTAATAGGTGGGGTTGTGTTCCTGTCTTGCTAGTTGTTTGGCATAGGGTATCCAGCACTGTAGCTTGCTGGTCGTTGAGTGGAGCTGGGTGTTGGCGTCGAGATGGAGATATTTGGGAGATTTTCGCTGTTTGATGTTATGTGGAGCTAGGAGGTCTCTGGTGTACCAATGTCCTGAACTTGGCTCTCCTACCTAAGAAGCATAGCCCTGACACCTGGCTGGAGCACCAAAAGCTTATCATCCACACGGCTCAGAATAAAAGGGAGAAAAAAAGAAGGAAAGAAAGAAAAAGATAAAAAAAAAAGCTATTAAAATAAAAAATTATTAAAAAAATTTTTTTAAGTAATTAAAAAAAGAAAGAACAATCAAACCAAAAAAACAGATCCACTAATGATAATAAGCACTGAACACTATACTAAAAAAAAGAAAAAAAACGGACAGACAGAACCCTAGGATAAATGGTAAAAGCAAAGGTATACAGACAAAAATCACACACAGAAGCATACGCATACACACTCACAAAAAGAGAAGAAGGGAAAAAAAATATATATATCGTTGCTCCCAAAGTCCACCTCCTCAATTTGGGATGATCTGTTGTCTATTCAGGTATTCCACAGATGCAGGGTACATCAAGTTGACTGTGTAGATTTAATCTGCTGCTCCTGAGGCTGCTGGGAGAGGTTTCCCTTTCTCTTCTTTGTTCCCACAGCTCCTGGGGCTCAGCTTTGGATTTGGCCCCGCCTCTGCATGTAGGTCGCCTGAGGGCATCTGTTCTTCCCTTAGACAGGACGGGGTTAAAGGAGCAGGTGATTCGGGGGCTCTGGCTCACTCAGGCCAGGGGGAGGGAGGGGCATGGAGTGCGGGGCAAGCCTGCAGCGGCTGAGGCTGGCGTGACGTTGCAACAGCCTGAGGCGTGCCGTGTTTTCTCCCAGGGAAGTCGTCCCTGGATCACGGGACCTTGGCAGTGGCGGGCTACACAGCCTCCTGGGAGGGGAGGTGTGGAGAGTGACCTGTGCTTGCACACAGGCTTCTTGGTGGCTGCAGCAGCAGCCTTAGCATCTCAGGCCTGTATCTGGAGCTCCCTTAAATGGAGTTCTTAATCCCCTCTCCTCGTGCACCAGGAAACAAAGAGGGAAGAAACAGTCTCTTGCCTCTTTGGTAAGACTCCTCCAGACTCCTTCCCGGACTCCCTCCCGGCTGCCGTGGCACACTAGCCCCTTCAGGCTGTGTTCACGCAGCCAACCCCAGTCCTCTCCCTGGGATCTGACCTCCGAAGCCCGAGTCTCAGCTCCCAGCTCCTGCCCGCCCCGGCGGGTGAGCAGACAAGCCTCTCGGGCTGGTGAGTGCTGGTTGGCACCAATCCTCTGTGCGGGAATCTCTCCATTTTGCCCTCCACACTCCTGTTGCTGCGCTCTCCTCTGTGGCTCTGAAGCTTCCCCCTTCCGCCCACGAAGGGGCTTCCTAGTGTGTGGAAACCTTTCCTCCTTCACAGCTGCCTCCCACTGGTGCAGGTCCCGTGCCTATTCTTTTTTCTTTTGCCCTACCCAGGTACATGGGGACTTTCTTGCCTTTTGGGAGGTCTGAGGTCTTCTGCCAGTGTTCAGTAGGTGTTCTGTAGGAGTTGTTCCACATGTAGATGTATTTCTGATGTATTTGTTGGGAGGAAGGTGATCTCCACGTCTTACTCTTCCACCATCTTGAAGGAAGTTCATCCAGCATAATGTTTTAAGGTTTATCCATGTTATAGAATGTGTTAGTACTTCAATCCTTTTCATGGTTGAATAATATTCCACTGTATGGATTTACTTCTTCTTGCTTATCAATTCATTAGTTGATGGACATTTGGGTTGTTTCCATTTTGGGACTATTATGGATAACACTGCAATGAGCATTAGTGTACAGGGTTTCTAAAAAAATATCTGTCATCTTTATTTCTTTAATTGAACTGAGCATTTCTTAAAAAACTGGGTTATCTTTTTTTAGTGTTTTAAAAAAAATAACCATTTTATTGTCATATAATTTATATACTATACAGTTCACCCATTTAACATGCACAATTCAATGGTTTTTAATATAGTCACAGAATTGTGCAACCATCTGCCTTTACCTCCAATAAATCTATCATTGTCTCACCTATTGCCTTTCAACCACAAACTCCACTGTTTCTGACAGCATCCTCAAGCTTGAACTTTTTCACACTTTGTTGCAAGTCAGTTCCTTTGGGAGAGATTCAGAGTTCTCTATTCTATGGTTTTCTCCCACTCCCAGGCAAAACTCAGAGGTGTAGCTCTGGTGCTGGGGACAGGGACCATGGTGTCCACTACTTTCTGAGTGACATACCCACTTTAGGTGCTGAATGCTTCTGGAAGGAGGGGTATTAGCCGCAGGTCCTCTCGGCTTGGCATGGAATCTCCACTTCTAAACTGGAGCAAGGACAATCAGTGCCCCAGTATTCTCAGTGGTGCCATACTCAGTATAGTGTACCCATCCCACGAGTGGGGGCTGAATGGAAGAATGAAGGCCCCACTTCTCACCCACACTCCCCTGGAATACAGCCCTACCATCAGATAGCTAGGAGGCAGAATGAGAAACACTGATATCCTGCCTCTCACAGGAAGACAGCCCTCCTACTGGGAGCTGTGGGGAGACGGAACTCTAGTTATTTAATTTACCAGTCTAAAGCAAAGTTTCCATCTTACTGATCTAGGAGCAGAGAAGGGAGTAGTCTTGGTTCAAATATCAAGGACTTGCCGTTCCTACCAAGACTTCAGTATATTTTCTTAAATAATGTTTCTCCATTTGTTTTGTACCCTCAGTACCACTTCCAGAGAATTGAAATGCTCTCTTTTAAATAATTTTCACCAGTTTTTCTGGGGAGCAGGGCTGCAGAGCTCCTCATGTTGTCATGCTGGAAGTGGAACTCCTGAAGCTCTGATGTACAGGTATTTTGAGTGGACATATGTTTAAAATACTCTTGGACATGTATCTAGGAATGGAACTGCTGTGTCATTTAGTAACACTACTTTTCTATGATTTTACACACTGTCCTTCTAAACACTGAGACTACAAGGAGAGTCAGAATTTTCTCTGAGCCAATCACACAAACCTGTGTTTAACACTGTTTCTTCCACTTACAAAGACGGCCATGTGGAGACAGAGCATTCTGTATGCCTTCTATTTGGAATGTGCGATGCACCACTAGCTAGAGATGAGCAGCAAAATTCCCCTCCCAAACCCTGATCTCCTTCATGATAAATAATACTCTCAATGAAACAAGGGGCTTGTTAAAATGCTATACTGTCTGCTCTGTCTCAGATTTTGTACTGTATAATACAACAGGTGTTCACTGAAATTAGAAGTATGCAAACGTTTTCAAAGACGGTAAAATTTCTAAAGAAGAGTCTGGGGTCTATCTCTGGATATTCTTCACTGAAGAGGTGTTATTATCAAGTAAGGGTATTTTATATTAACATAATACAACATTTTTCACTAAAGCAAGCTTGGAAGCAGAGATGAACATTTTCAACATCAAAATAACATGGATTAAAACAAAATATGCATCAATTTTTGAGATAAAACAACATTTCAAAGAGCTGTTTGAGCTTTCAGCTACCACTTTTCTGCCCTCATATTCTTTAGGATATACACTGTACTCACTTCTCACACTAGTTAGAAGTACTTAGGTAGAAGCATGTGAGAAGCCTGCCCCAAACAATCACATTATAATGACAAATACACAAACATACACGCACCCCATCCTATTTATACTAAAAACCCCTTCAGGGGCTTCCTTGGTGGTGCAGTGGTTGGGACTCCGCCTGCTGATGCAGGGGACATGGGTTCGTGCCCCGGTCCGGGAAGATCCCACATGCCGCGGAGCGGCTAGGCCCGTGAGCCATGGCCGCTGAGCCTGCGTGTCCGGAGCCCGTGCTCCGCAACGGGAGAGGCCACAGCAGTGAGAGGTCCGCGTACAGCAAAAACAACAAAACAAACAAACAAACAAACAAAAAAAACCCTTCAGGATAGAACTATAGTCACTATTCTGCATATTCCCAATAAGCTTATTAAAGCATGCTACTCACAGGGAGGACTAAATACGTAATATTTTAAAGCAATCGCTGGCAGTAAGGCTGATGAGACTGAAAACGAAAGGATCAGTGATCTGATCTCTTTGCCCAGAGATAAGCTTACATATTCTAGCAGAAACCTGAATAGGAGAAAGTATGCTGACCCTTCACCACTTGATATTTAATAAGTTGCATTTAATACTGGAGTCTGATTGAACGAAAATTAAATAAACTTAAAACTATTTGTCTGGGAGAAAAAAAACAACAACTAGACTGAAACATGTCAGTTTTTAATCATTTTATCATGCCCAACCTCAGCTATTGGCTGGAGTTTGTTCTTTAGCCATGATATAATCAAACTGATATAAAATAACCATATATTTTTGTAAATGTTGATTTAACTGATAGGAAAGAATACACTCTTAATTTGTGAACATAAAAGTATAACAAACACAAACTCGTAAACGAACTAACCTTGAGGTTCACTGACCAACACCAAGCATTTTAATACTCCTGGGAGGAGCAGTTCAACCTCGGAAACGTCAATGTTAGTTTCCTTAACAAGTTGGAGGATGAAGGCCAGAATGGATGCTAAGCGAGGAGGGAGCAAGGATCCTTTAAACTCAAAGTAGGATTTCCTGAAAAGAAGCATAATTTTATTTTTCCTTCTCTTTAAAGTTTTAATAGAGCAGAATCAAATGTCATACACTTTAAAGATACTGGTCTATTTTAGCTCCCAAATTAGTAAAACACAATTTTTAAAATGTATATTTTACCATGTTTTCTTCAAACCTAAGATTTTTGACGCAATGACTGCATATCCTTTTGGCGTGCTATAACGGCCAAAGCAGAATACAGATACAAACAAAATATAAAGCAACCTGGTCTTAAAATATACTTAATCAAAATCTAATAAAAATCTAACTTTGTAATATAAGCTTGATCTCTATCAGCTCCTCAATGATGCAACATTTTCTCTAACGTCAAATTTGCGTAAAGATTCTCTCCTCATATTTATTTATTTAGGGATTTGAAAGGGGGTCTTATTTTTCCAAATAAATAAGAGGACTATACTAGAAATCATCTTCCCATTCCAGCCTACCTCCTTCCTTCCCTTATGAAGTAAAAGAATCAGAGAGGTAATTTAGAATATAATATCTTCTCTTAAAGCAGGACAATTTTTAGCATTCGGACTCAACAGAGGTCATAAAGATAATTTATCTGATTCATTTTTGTATCTCTACCTCTTAGAACAGGTCTCAGCTCATAACAGGTGTTCAGTGTACTTTTTTTAAGTGAATAAATGAAAGTGAAAATTGTTCAGTTTCTAAAAAGTCAAGACAATATGAATAAGTGTCAGATATAGCTAAATCTAAGCTAGATATCTAAATATACTTGCAAAGCAATAATAATTTGCCAAAATGGGGCATAGAAATCACTAAAGATTATAAATTCCTTAAGGGCAGAACTATGCCTTCATCATTTCTACTCTATACAATGACTTCCAACAAACATTACATATTACAAAATTCATTCACTCTTTGAGCGGCAAGCGCTTTTTATCTGTTTTGTTTAATAATGAATTCCCAATGCCTAGAAAAAACATTTATTTAGTACATGGTGTGCCAGGTACAAGTCTAAGAACAAGAGTGTAAAATATGGTTTCTGAAAGCATGGGGTTCACTGTTCAGTGGAAAAGTTAGATTAAAAAAAAAAAAAGGACAATTAAAATACAGTGTGACAGGTGCTTTGAAAGATAATCCCAGAATTCTTAGGAATTCAGTAGAAGAGGCCCTAAGATGGGGAACTCCAGGAGTAGAAAAGCTTGGAATAGAGGAAGTCATAGGAGGCAATCTCTATTTCTTTCCTGAATGTTTAAAAAGACAGAAAAAGGAATTGTTATGTGTTTAGGTATTCAACTAGAAATCATAAGAAAAACATTTTTTACTGTATACAAAGTAAATAGGAAAGTCAAGGAAAGCAGCCAAGATCCTAAACACTGGGCTTTAACGACTTTAAGACCTTAAGGATTCGATTTCACTTCAGCACTTGTCGTTTGGTTTGTACTAAAATTACCTATGCAATGTCTCAAACACAGTGGTAGCGTACTGTAATCTTGTTGGAAATTCAGACACAAGTTAGGCAAAAATATCATGATTCTGTGAATTGAATCATCAAGAGCACGTGACTCCAGAAGAAGGAAAGAAGCATCATGGTACACTGAGATATTAGGTGTAGGTCTCATAAAGTCTAGGTCGTATTTAGCCCAGAGGGATGGCATTTTAATGGAGAAAATGGTATGAACAAAGCTGTGAGGTAGGGAGATGTAAAGCATTTTGGGGGGTGATAATTAAACCCATCTCATTAGGGCTTGTAACAATATATGATGCCATATGTATTACATTTGGAAAAGTTAAGTGACAGATCACGGAGAGCTAAGGAGTATGGAGTTTATTCCACAAGTCAAAAAGGAGTGAATAAAGGTTTGAAGGCAGGGAACTGTCATACTGGAACAATACTTTAGGAAAAGTAATCTGGGGGAATTGTTTAGGTGGGACTGGAAGAAAAGACAAGAGATAAGTGAAAGTAGTTAGGACACTGGCAATAGTCCAGGTATAATGTGATAAGAGAAAAGATGTGAAAAGGGAAGGAAACAATCATTTGCCAAATGCTGGAAAAGGGGAGGGAACAAAGAATGTAAAGCTTTCAAACCCGAGTAACAGAACACTAGCAACACACAGAAAAGGTCGGAAGGCAGAACAGATCTTAGACATGGGATTCTGTCATGTGAGGTGATGGATAACATCAGGACATTAAAGCTACCAGATCATTAAAAACACAGGAAAGAAAACCAGACAAGAATAATCTATATCACCACAGCATCTTAAAGTTTAAAAACTAATTTCGTGTGAAGCTAAATACCTCATGAAGACAAAAAAAAGATAACTTCTACTGTTATAGATAATTGGAGTTTAGTAGAAAACCTAAGAAGTTTCATTGATTCATCTGCCTAATAATAAACTGAGTTATTAAGACAGAGTAGACTAACAAAAATAGGACTTCATATTGCTTCCTTTTTATATTAGCATTTATCTTTTCACTTAACCATCTTTTATTAAATACAATTACTTCATTTTGTACAGTACAAAATACAATTAGTGTTTATCTGATGAAAATATATATATACCTTTGGGACATATATAAGAAAAATAATAGCTACATAGAGAAGACAAGCAATATAAAGAGCACTGTCTTAGGCTGACAAGTCATTCTGGTAAATTCTTAGATAATGCTTCTCAAAAAAGTTTCTAAACTCAGTATCCTAAGGATTGCCAATACTTTTGAGATGCTTTGTTATTTTTTTATAGAGAATAAAAAATTGTAAATACCACCTATTTTTAATATTTAGATGTACCTTATGACTTGTACAATGCATTTCTTTAGAGATGACATCGGTGGAACAGTGGCTGAGTTTCTCAATGCCAACAAAACAGGATGTTGTCCAAGACCTAAAACATGTGGTGAAGCTGGAAGAAACCGCCCGATATACTGCTCAATAACATTCCCTAGTAACTGAGTCAAATAGGCATTTGGATTTTGAGACTGACAACACACGATACACATGCCCTACAGGAGAAAAAAAAGAGAGAAATACTGAAAGGTAAAGTTAAAAAAAAAGATTTAGGAAGTTACTAATTTTGTTCCAAGCATTTATATCAGAATTTGTAACTTACCACAATCAACAAGAACAACTTCCATCATCAACAGGTAATGTTTGTATGAAGCTCAGGGAGCAGCTGACCTTGGGTAACACCTATGCAGTGGTACTTAACCAAGCATACATGTATTGGGGGCACACCCAGAGGAGGCAGGGGAGAAGAGTAGGAAGACAGATGAAGCTTCCTTCTGCCTCTCATCTTTAGAAAATTTCACCACCACACTCATCAGCTACATATATATGTATTACAAAATTATAAAATACATTTCAGTCTATTTTTAAACTTATGGTACTGGTCATTTTGTCTGACTAAGACTATAAAATTTATGCTAAAAATTTTCAATGTTAAGAAACGTGATAAATTTTAAAAAAATAACAAAAGGAGAGAAATGCAGAAGATTAAGACTCAGAATAATGACAATTTATTTTGAGGTTTTTATATGTCAGGCACTGTGCCACATGCTTTATATTCATTATTCCATTTAAATTTTTCAAAAAACAGCCCCACTGACTTAGTGTTATTTTATCTCTGATTTTACAGCTGGAGAAATTGAGGTTTAGAGAAGTTAAGAGTTTGATCAAGGTCATACGGAACTCACAATGTCTTGTTATATGTCTGCTGATTTAATCCCTTCTATTTATATAGAAGTTAATGAGATACTTCCATATGGACTGCAGTATTTGATACTTACAAACAAACCAACACCCTGAGAAATAAAATTCTTTCCTGTTAATATTACTAAATATTGCATTTTACTAAATAATCACCAACAGAGCAACAAATTATGCTCTAAAAGTTCATTTATAATTTGGTACTTTGTGATTCACAATGTGGTTTTTCCAGAGAAATAATCAGAAATGACTGTCATGTCTCCATTTTAACTATAAATGGTATTTACCCAATAGGAGATTTTGAAAGTTTATTTCTAATGAAAAATAGCACAGAGCTGTTAAAAACGTAAGCACTTGAATAACAACTGAAAAAAAAAAAACAAAAAAACAATGGACTCCCCCACCCCTACAGAAGACAGATGAAGAAGAGGGAAAGCTCTGTTTGAGGAAAAGCATGTTATATCAGAAGAAGATAAAGTAATAAATGGATACTTTTAAAAAATTCTAAAGAGAAGAGCTTATACCTTTAAGAAATCAAAGATATAGCTCCAAGTCAGTTCTGCCAAATGGATAACTTACCAAAATTTTCAACTTAGGAAGTTTATAAGAATTCTTATTAAGTGGACTGTTTTGGTTTCAGAGGGCCGCATGGAGCAAGCACTCCACACTGCGATTGACATAAGCAGCCACCATGGAATCTAGGAAGTGTTCTATTTCTGTTACTCTACAACACACACTCAGCAACTTTGTGACTGGAGATCCTAAATGTTTCTAAAATCTGCTGTGCACCTGTATACCCACTGCCTTAGTTCAAAACCTTCAGATAATGAACTACTCACTACCTTCCAAGTCTCCAATCTAACCTCCACAACAACCTAAACGTTGACCAGAATCACCTTTCTAAAAATGTAAATATGGTATGTCACTCCCACTTTTTTGCCCCAAATCCATCAACAGTCTCCATGTATTACAAGAACAAGTCCAAACTTCTTACTATGCCACACAAAACCCTTCACTATGTGGCCCCTCCTGTATGAGCCTCCAGCCACACCAGAATTATTTGCTTTTTCCCCATGTGTCATGTTTTCTTATAGCTTATGCCCTCTACATGGTGCTCCCTCTGACAGGTACAGTCCTTCAACTCCTACCCACTCTGCTCTTTAACACCTAATATCCTTTACTACAGCTATCTTCTCTTGCATCTCCTCATCCCAGTCTGGCTGACGGATAGCTGAGGCCTCTAAGGAAAATACTGAGCACACTGCTGGGCGTGTCTCTGCTGGTTGGTCTCTTCTCTCAACTTTAAGTTTCTTGAGGGTGGAGTTTTTGCCTCTTCCATCTTTGTATTCAGAGCCCAAACCAAAAGGAATTTTAAACCTGTTCAATGGAAGTGCAACATCACACATGTACATTAGGATTACAATGTATGGTTTTGATATCTGCAATTAGTAAACTGTTTTAAGGCAGGTGTCAGTTTTTTTTTTTTAACTTTTAAGTAGGCACACTTACTATACCTGGAGATACAAAGGAAGACTCTTCTGAATTGCAGTCAACATAGGTGCAGGCAGCTCCTTCTCTTGCTGTAATACTGTATGTGGCAGCAGTAAACAGTCTATGATCCGGAATAGTAATTTTTGGGCTTTAGAGGTTGCAAAGATCTGTGCCCATGATTTCACAAGAGTTCCTAACACAGAAGAGCAGTAAGAAATTATGGTTATCTTCTAACCAGAAAATTTTGTCATTCCACTGAACAAAAGTATATTTATAACACGTAGGACCAAGTTAAAGTTGGCAATAGGAAGAAACATGTATTAAGAGTCAAAAGACTTACGCCAAGTATTTCACTAAAGAGACAACTCTCTGAGTTCTGGGCCAAGAAAAACATACATTTCCTGAGCAACTGGCATTTAATACATACACAAAATGTGTGGTTATACATTATGTGAATATATAGATTGAATGTTGCAATTAACCAGATCTCTCTTTTTGCTTTGGTTGCTAGGAAACTCAGAGGCAAATTTATAGTTTATATTCACTTTTCCCTGGGTTTCATCATACTACTCTCCATTTTATTGATACCCTTATTTCTTCATATTTTACATTAAATTTACAGGCTGTCTCAACCCAGTTTGCAACAAGAAGAGGTATAACTAAATTTAATTGTTAAAGCAGGAAAAATGATTAGCTGTAACATCTTGAAGCTATCACTTAACCTCCTGGAACTTCAGTTTTTATAAGTTTCAGTTATTTAACATGAGCAAAAAATGAATTTAAATTTTGATTCAGAAGAAGAGAAACAGGGCTTCCCTGGTGGCGCAGTGGTTGAGAGTCCGCCTGCCGATGTAGGGGACATGGGTTCGTGCCCCGGTCCAGGAAGATCCCACATGCCGCAGAGCGGCTTGGCCCGTGAGCCATGGCCGCTGAGCCTACACGTCCGGAGCCTGTGCTCCGCAACGGGAGAGGCCACAACAGTGAGAGGCCCGCATACCGCAAAAAAAAAAAAAAAGAAGAGAAACAGACTTCTTTACTACATGAAATATATTATGGTTGCTTTGATGATGGGAGTCTGTCAATTGCTACATTTAATGATAGTAAAACTTATCAAATGAGCACCTTTTGTTTAATAAAGTAATTAAGAGCGGATATATACTTTCCTTTAGAGTATATTACTGCAATTGAGGTCTCCTTTACTGAAAAATATGAATTTAAAAGGAGAACATTAAGTACTTGTCCAAACAGCAATGGTACATGTGCTGCATAAACTATATTTTATTATATTTTATATTTTATTCCATCTTAGAAAAGCAAAAAAGATGATAAAATTCAAAGTCACTTCCATAAAACAAAAAGTTTAAAATTCAAGCTCTGAAGGAAAACAAAAATATGCTTATAGAAGGATATACAGATGTTTTAAAAAAAAAAGAACCAAACTAATAATCACTTCTAAGAACAACAAGCAGCAACATTAATCTTCTGTTGTAAAAGGAAATACAATAATCAATCATAAAGAAACACAATGCTCACTTAGCAATATTTTAAATAATGCTGGCTTCTCATTCTTTCAGTGAGTGAGAAATTTGAGAATGACAGCAATGTAAGAAAAGCTCACATTCTAAGCAACATTAGTACACCAGTAAGACGAACTGCCATCACCACCAACATTTGAAATGATTCGTATCACTCTTAAGAGTCACACAGGTATTAACTTATAACGGAGCAAGGAACTTCCAACCCAAAACGC
Source organism: Neophocaena asiaeorientalis asiaeorientalis (assembly GCF_003031525.2). Taxonomy (NCBI): domain Eukaryota; kingdom Metazoa; phylum Chordata; class Mammalia; order Artiodactyla; family Phocoenidae; genus Neophocaena; species Neophocaena asiaeorientalis. The sequence goes on along the minus strand of NW_020174704.1, from coordinate 3,194,803 downwards.
ATCATCTACCCTTGTATTTTATCTTGTGCGATGGTTAAAACACTTGGCTGAAGACCTTAAGTTTTATGAGTTCAGAGAAAGTAGAGACGACACATTTGTTTTACTGCAATATCAAGCCCCTACTTTGAAAGTTTCAGCAAAAAACGTTCGGGTGTGCAGGAAATTAATAATGCAAAGAAAAAGAAAATTTTTAAGTAAAAAAACTTTGAGAAAGGTTTAAATACACAGAGTGGCTTTGTAAGAAACCTAGTATTTTTCCTGGCTATAAACTATGACTTATTTACTGATAAAGCTGAAAATATAGAAAACTTGTGGGGAACAACTCCCACAATTCAAAGAGAGCCACACTAGCTTTTTTATTTTTATTTTTTTAACATCTTTATTGGAGTATAATTGCTTTACAATGGTGTGTTAGTTTCTGCTTTATAACAAAGTGAATCAGTTATACATATACATATGTTCCCATATCTCTTCCCTCTTGCGTCTC
>NW_020174704.1:3188714-3194224 GCF_003031525.2 Neophocaena asiaeorientalis asiaeorientalis | reverse complement strand
ATAAGGTGACCATATTTGTGTGGGTTTATCTCTGGGCTTTCTATCCTGTTCCATTGATCTATATTTCTGTTTTGTGCCAGTACCATATTGTCTTGATTATTGTAGCATTATAGTATAGTCTGAAGTCCGGGAGCCTAATTCTTCTAGCCCCAATTTTCTTTCTCAAGATTGCTTTGGCTATTCGGGGTCTTTTGTGTTTCCATACAAACTGTGAATTTTTTTGTTCCAGTTCTGTGAAAAATGCCAGTGGTAGTTTGATAGGGATTGCATTGAATCTGTAGATTGCTTTGGGTAGTAGAGTCATTTTCACAATGTTGATTCTTCCAATCCAAGAACATGGTATATCTCTGCATCTATTTGTGTCACCTTTAATTTCTTTCATCAGTGTCTTATAATTTTCTGCATATAGGTCTTTTGTCTCCTTAGGTAGGTTTATTCCTAGGTATTTTATTCTTTTTGTTGCAATGGTAAATGGGAGTGTTTTCTTAATTTCACTTTCAGATATTTCAGCATTAGTGTATAGGAATGCTAGAGATTTCTGTGCATTAATTTTGTATCCTGCTACTTTACCAAATTCATTGATTAGCTCTAGTAGTTTTTTGGTAGCATCTTCAGGATTCTCTATGTAGCGTATCATGTCATCTGCAAACAGTGACAGCTTTACGTCTTGTTTTCCAATTTGGATTCCTTTTATTTCTTTTTCTTCTCTGATTGCTGTGGCTAAAAGTTCCAAAACTATGTTGAATAATAGTGGTGAGAGTGGGCAACCTTGTCTTGTTCCTGATCTTAGTGGAAATGGTTTCAGTTTTTCACCATTGAGGGTGATGTTGGCTGTGGGTTTGTCATATATGGCCTTTATTATGTTGAGGAAAGTTCCCTCTGTGCCTACTTTCTGCAGGGTTTTTATCATAAGTGGGTGTTGAATTTTGTCAAAAGCTTTCTCTGCATCTACTGAGATGATCATATGGTTTTTCTCCTTCAATTTGTTAATATGGTGTATCACATTGATTGATTTGCGTATATTGAAGAATCCTTGAATTCCTGGAATAAACCCCTCTTGATCATGGTATATGATCCTTTTAATGTGCTGTTGGATCACACTAGAATTCTTACATATTAACTTATTTTCTACTCTATGTATATACTAAGCCTTAAAAAAAGAATTGGGATCATTACAATATATATATTTAGATGTATTTATAGTTAGAAAGTAACTTTGCTCATTTAGTAACATTACAAAATGCATTATGTACTATTAGCTAGGTTTATAAAATAATTAAGTTCCAGAAATATTTATTTAGTATATGGCATCTTCTACAATGCAGAAGCTCTTTAACCACTGTATCCTCAGTTCCCAATCCAGTGCCTGACATACTAAATGAACTAAATAAACTCACTAAATGTTCTTATTTGTCCAAAATACAATACGACTATGGGAATAAAAAGTTCTAAAGATACGGCCACTAACCATAAGCAAGTCTAAATTTTCGTGGGGGCGCACCAAGTAGACAGATAATTATAATAAGTGGTAAACTACAAAAAATGTCAGAGTAGAAGGACAGATGAAGCACAGTCAGGGAGAGCAGGTCTTCCTGGGCTGGACCCTGAAGGATCATGGGTAGAATTTCAATTACAAAGACCAAAGGGGATGAATGATCCCAAGAAAGAAGGATGATCAAAAGGAAAGGCATGGAAACAGGAAAATTAGAGATATAAAGAATGAGGGAAAAAAAAAAAGATATAAACAGGAGGAAAGTGGAAGATACTACTGAGAGATCAATCCTGCTTTCTCAGAAATCACCCAGCTACAGTGAAGACCCCAGACACCTTAATCTGGAGGGGTTTTGTCAACAGTTCGCACCTCCCACTAGCAGCCTTGCAAGCAAAAAGCAGAGGCATCCTCAGGGAGGAGCAGGCCAGGAGAGCAAAGCACAGTGTTTCCGTGGTTAGCTCTCTTTCCCTCAGGTGGATGTGATATTCCAACCCCAGCACACCTAGAAGAGGTTCTAACTCTCAAAAGCTTATATTTGCTCTTTCTCTATTTTGTTCTAAACTTTGTACGTGTAGAAGACAGTAAATTATTTGTTCCTTATTTCTGCTGACTAAACGGGTAACACTGTAGCAGTGTACTCTTTTCCCAGTCTCTGAGATCTAGACAAAGGCAAAGAATACAGTATCCACCTGCCACTAAATCAAAAACTCAACCATATAACAAAACAAAGAAGGCCCTCAATTCTTCATAAGGAGAATTTTGACATGGGTCTATGTATCACCAATCCAAATGATTTTGCAGCTCCTGATAAGACAATCACATATTTTGTAAAATACAGACATACTTCTGAAATCATACATTTAGCTTAGCAAAAATCTAATAGCAACTAATAAATTATAAGCTTAACTGCTATGGACCTTGAGTCTGTCATACAGTGAAGTAAGTCAGAAAGAGAAAAACAAATACCGTATGCTAACACATATATATGGAATCTAAAAAAAAAAAAAAAAAAAAAGGTCATGAAGAACCTAGGGGTAGGACGGGAATATAGAATAAAGATGCAGACCTACTAGAGAATGGACTTGAGGACACGAGGAGGGAGAAGGGTAAGCTGGGACAAAGTGAGAGAGTGGCATGGACATATATACACTACCAAATGTAAAACCGATAGCTAGTGGGAAGCAGCCACGTAGCATGGGAGATCAGCTCTGTGTTTTGTGACCACCTAGAGGGGTGGGACAGGGAGGGTAGGAGGGAAGGAGACGCAAGAGGGAAGAGATATGGGAACATATGTATATGTATAACTGATTCACTTTGTTATAAAGCAGAAACTAACACACCATTGAAAAGCAATTATACTCCAATAAAGATATTTAAAAAAAAGCTTAAATGCTGAAATACACGTTAATCTACATCTTACTAAATTAAATTTATAATAAATTCTCATTTATGTTTCTTTAAAATTAAAATGACCGAATTGCTACTATTGCTTTCACTACATTCTACATCATCCATATTTACACATTTTCACATTCTCCTTTATCTTTCACAACAAAGATAAAAGGTTTCAGACAGCCCAAATCAGGTTTATTCATATGTTCACAAGATCAAAGGGAACAGATATAAGGTTTTGGCCACAGAGAAAAAAAAATAAACCAACCTTAAATTCTGTATAAAAACTTCTAAGGAAATCCTTCTCATTTCCCTTTATCCAGTCCCTAGTTTTGGTTAGCAACATGGTTTTAGTGAACAAAGATATTCAAATTACTGACTTCCTAAAGAAGAATGAACTCTGCTGTTATAGAACAGACACATTCTTTTTGAAAGAAGAAAACACAGTATTGTGAGAAACAAGATTTGAAGCATATGTATCTTTAGCGCTGTAATAAATCCTTTCCTGACCTCCTTCATACAGAGCAGACCATAAAAACAGAAGAAAGTGATGGCTTTCTGATGTTTTAAATTCTAACAAAGCATAGGTAAGCACTGAAAAAAGGTCCATTTTAATTATGCAGGCATTCACAAGGTTAGTGATTCAAAACAGACTATTGGTAGCAAACTGGAGTTGGTATATTTTCTGTATTGATCATAATGAATTTTAATATTAACCAAGCATAACAAGAAAAGTTCTGAAAGGAGGTGGGGCAAGACAGAGATACACTTGAAAGCCAACATGAATTATTTTAAACTAAATCACTGTCTTTCAGATCATTCTTAAGACTGTACAGACGGCAGTGATTTAGCTAGTGTGTTAGTACATTCCTATCCATCACGATACTATAGGCTCAACCTAGGGAAGTTTTAATAATGTCAGGAATACATACCCATTATCGTATAAGTCAGCTGCAGACCTGCACTGGAAATTTTTTTTCCCAAATAAGGTTTTATATATTTTAATATTTCACCAAGGTATTCTAAGGACTTTGTGACCAGGGCAGATTTATCAGAAAGTGTCGGCAGATTCCCGTAAGTTATGCCAACAGCCTATAAATAAGGGAAAACATGATTTAGCATTCCAAGTTTTATATAATACAGATTTTGAAAAATAAACATAATTTCTCTTTCTACACACACACATGCACACACACATCACTTACATTTAAGCCTTCATCCTTAACTTTCCTATAAATGTTCATAGCAATTAAAATCCGGGTAAAGAATTATCTGGCCTTTTATAATTAAAATAAAGGTTAAAGGAAAATTTAAAAAATCAGTTCACCAATAATTATGAGTCAGCAAAGTATTAGTAAAAGATACCCGGAACTGATATACGAGAAGCTTATAACCAAATCACATCAAGCATTCCAAACAGGTTGGCTCACCATATCTCTAGGACATGACTGGGAATTCTAAATCCCCAAATTCCTACAAAAAAGACCTATAGATGAGGTTAACAGACTCTTACAAGTGAGACCTCCATAAATAAAGTTCAGCTTTATGATATGAATTGATTTTTTTCCTAGAATTTTCTTTATAAGCCATTAGATGCCAGCTTAACTTTCTCAGAGGAAAAAAAGGATGAGGTACAAAGGGTAGAAATGGCAAAATGGGGAGGCTGAGGAGAGAAATGTGAGGTGAGGTAGTAGAGAATAATGGTGAAGTGAGAAGAGGAAGGGAAATAAATGAGAGGATGAGTTGAGGGAAGGCGAGAATAAAGAAGAGTTGAGAAGTCACTAGAAGAATCAAGAGATATGGGGATATATGTATAGCTGATTCACTTTGTTATAAAGCAGAAACTAACACACCACTGAAAAGCAATTATACTCCAATAAAGATGTTAAAAAAAAAAGAATAAAGAGAAAACTGGCTAGAGATGGGTTAGAAGGTTTGAGGAGAGTAGTAAAGTTTCCAAGCCATTACTGGGAACTTAACAATGAATTTCAATTACCCAAATTGGACCATGAATGGCACCAGCATGCACGGTTATGTGATTTTTCTCCTGCAGCTCTCAGGAAATAACACAAAGGAAAGAAGGCAGGTGGTTGTACTGATCCAAAGTTGAAGATTTGCTGGTGTAACGATAAGACAAAGGATGGAAGATTGTGAGTGTGTTGGTTAAGGGTAGTTGAAGTGAGGCCTCCAAGGGGTTCAGTTAAGGTAGATAAGGAAGAAAGTGAGAACTTGACAGAATGTTGCGCTTGGAGAAAAGAGAGAGGAAGGTCATGATGAAGTCACTCAGAGAAATGGAAGGAAGGCAGTGATAGTCAATGAGTTTTCAGATGCTCCAAGTGATGCCATGGTTCAGTGATTAGTCATGGCAGTAGGTGAATGACAGCAGAAGTGAAGATCACTGAAAGACTACTGGAGAAGTTTTGAAATGAGGGCTCAAGATAAGTTATCCAAGGTTATATTAAAGTTAGCCATGATGATGATAAAATGTAGAATGGAGGAAAAGATAAGGAACCTAGTGAACTTGGACGATTGGGAGGTAGACAGATGAGAATAAGAGATATACTTGATGAATCCCCTTTTCCATTTAGCTCTCTGCCCTTGGTTCTCTATACTTCTTTCCCTAGAC
>NW_020174704.1:3082952-3188526 GCF_003031525.2 Neophocaena asiaeorientalis asiaeorientalis | reverse complement strand
CCAGAGATTCTCAAACTTGGTCTCAGTTTCCTTTTACACACTTAAAAATTGAGGATCTTAAAAAGCTTATCATTTGGGCTATATCTATTGATATTTATATTATAAATTACAATAGAAAAATTTAATTTATTCATTTAAAAAATAATAAACATTATGTTAATATAAGTTATATATTTTTAGTGAAAAATAACTTTCTTTTCCAAAACAAACCAAAAAAAATACTGATAAGTGGCATTTTTTTTTACATCTTTGCAAATCTCTTTAATGTCTAGCTTAAGAGAAGACAGTTACATTCTCATATCTGCTTCTGCATACAAGCTGTTGCAATATGTTGCAGATAAAAACAGTTAAGTCAATATTTCTGTCAATATTAGAAAATTAAGAAAGACATACATATTTAATCCATACATCAAACAAGAGATCACAATGGAAATTGAAAAATATTCTAAAATACAAAATAATGAAGATATTGCAAATAAATCTTGTGGGATGAAGTTAAATTTGTGCTAAATGAAGAATTTATAGTCTTCAATTTAGATATTACAAAGAACAAGCCTCTGAAAATAAATTTTCCAAGTATAAATATAAGATAGAAAAAGAACAGTAATGTAGAAGAGTGAAAAATCATAAAAATAAGAGCAAAAAAAAACCCAATTAAGTCTCAGAAATATATGTAGTTGGAAGAGGAAAAAGTATTTTAATAAAATTTTCAGATAATTGTGGGAATTCCTCTTTGATATTACACCAAAACTTGACAAGTGGTATTTCTTAAAGGTTAGTTGTAATACGGAATCCAAAATCATGTCAGTGTATGTTCTGTTCTCTGCTACGTTATAAGCTATTGGTCTGTCTTGTGCTTTGAATGAATGTTTTCCACACATGCATACTTTCTAAAAAGCCTGTACTTGTTATCTGAAAAATTTTGGTTCATTGAGTTATACAGCTTCCCAATTTGGACAACACATTTCATTGTCCATATTTTAAAAAAATCATATTTGTTAATATCACCAGTGTTGTCAGAAAGTCTTTAATTATCAAGAAACTCTCAAGCTCATGATGACAAATACAAATGTTCCAAAATTCTAATTTTCTTAAAAGCTCAAATTATGTTACTAGCAAAAAATGCTGTCAGTTGACTTCTTTGAAGTGATAGGCTCATTTTTAAGAAAATATTTGCCAAATACCCAAGTCTGAATAACCATACTTTGTCAGTTGTTCTTTCACGGTAAAAGCGGTCAGTTCAGCTTACAACTCAATCACATAAGTGGCTCTCACTTAGACAACAATCTTGCTTTCATATGCATCAAAAGTACTTTAAATATATTTCCTATTGTCATTCACAGAATACTAAAAGGGCATGTACTCAAGGGTGAAAATTTATTAAAATTAGTAACTTTACTGCTTCATTAATGATACTCTTAAGTCAAACTGACTTTTTTCCCCCTCTGTGATTGCATGGCCTTGAAAATTATACTGACTACTAGTATAATCTTGGGCCATGGTGTTGATTTCTGCTACAGCTTTTACGCTATTTGTACAAACACCAATATAGTTTTGAGCTCACAGAACCCCTGAAAAGTATTAGTGACTCCTAGAGGTCTATGAAACAGACATTTAAGAACCAGTGCCCTAGATTTCAATATTTCTCTGTGTTTAGCCTTAACCACCCCAGACTATGAGACGTATATTTTTCAGTGCCTTGACTATCCTCACCTTCATGTCACACTATCATTTCTGTGCAGAGAAGAGTTAATATAGCAGGGGCCAATGTCATTACCCTTAAGAGGCCTATTTGCAAGGTTGGTCCTTGGTTGGTTTTTGGACCCTTAGATTTTCCCCATCATCTCCCAATAAGAATGGCTCACTGTGCCTAAACAGTTTGTGCAACCAATACAGTTTATACTGAATATCTGCTTTCCTTCTGGGAGTCCGGATTTTTAAAAGTGCCAAACAAACAGATCCTAGGTGACCAGCCCCCATTAAAAACTCTGGGCACTGAGTCACTAATGAGCTCCCCTGGTTGACAGATTTCATAGGTGTTGTCCCAATTCCTTGCTGGGAGAATTAAGCATCTCCAGGGTAATATCACTGTAAAAGGACTCTTGGAAGCTGTGCCTGGTTTCTCCAGACTTCACCCCCGAACTTCTTCTCTTTGTTGACTGTACTTTGAAACCTTTCACTGTAATAAGTCATAGATGTAAGTACAACTATATGCTGAGTTCTGTGAGTCCTCCTAGTGAATCATAATAGCACCTGGGATGGGGTGACCATGAGCACCCCTGACACAACCTCAAACTAAACAGGTTTAAAATTGGACTTCTCACCTACTTCTGCCCCACTCTAAATCACGATGTTCCTATTTCTCCTTAAGGTCATCATTTTTCTGGTAAAACACAGTATTTATTTCATAATCATTCAAAAATCCCAGAGTGCAATCTTCAATTCCTCCTAAACTCACTAGCTTCTGGCATTAGTGCTCCTGCAACTTTAATTTACTCTATTGTTACCAATTTTCTTAAAGTCATTTGATCAAATCAGACCTACTTAAAAATTTATAAAGCCTGTTCACAGGATAAAATCTAACTTATACCAAGATGCTCTGAATTCTTAACCTACTGATTGACTTATCAACTAACTGACATTTAGCATATACTGTTTTATATTATTATTTTAGCCTTTGTGTATGTCTTGTATTCTCAGACAAGTAAAAGTTCTCTAAGATCAAGGACTAGTTCTTTTGGTTCTTCAAATCCCCAAGAAGTCCTCACATAATACTATCTAGCATTTAGCAAACAACTATTATTTAGTGAGTAGTTAAAAAGCAATTAATTTGGATAGGATTAAATTAGGAGAGCCTTCGAAAATGATCAGTGTAGTGCATGACTTCTACTTCCCTTTCTGGTCCAGTATGGTCCCCAGCATAGGTGTTGAATTAATTAATGATGGAGATCCAATCAACAACTAAATAAAAGGCTCCAGAGAAATACGTATTTTATATCTACATCTACTACTACGAAATATTTTTAGGATTTATATGATATCTCTAACTGTAACAATTTTACTTTAACTTAATGAAAACCAATGGAAGAATTCACATTTATGGAAAGAGCTTATGGATTGTAAGGATCTTCGTTGCAGTTAATACCAACTACTATGTGGGAAAATAAACTAAGTTTTACTGTGAATAGCTTACAAAAGCACTACTCCAAGCACATTAACGACCTCAGTTAGGCTATAAAACAAAGAGTATTACATAAGACAGATTCCTACAAAATTAATAATTAAAAATACAATGTTGAATGGGACTATTTATTACACAGGCAAAATAAAACAAATGGGTTGGTTTTTAAATCCCCAACCATGCTATGATATGAAGTAGTTGGTGCTTATGCTGCATAAACTAAAATTTTACTGTAAAATTTACACTGTTCATTATAGGGTGGTAAACATTAAGCTGGAACTATTATGGACCATATATAAGGAAATTTAAGTACCTGAAGAATATTGTTATCTAACAATTTCAACAATAAGATACTCCTACAATTTAGATCAGACTTGGAGTTAAGGCTTTTATGTGGCATTCTTTACTCTTATTATTTTTTATTACACGTAATTCTTCTGCTGTCCTGAAGAGTGAGTTGTGCTATATCTTAGATTCACATTTTTATTCCTCCAGAATTTTATAATAGCGGCAACCAGTAATATGATTTAATTTAAAATAATTCATTTTATGGAAAAACTTTATGAACACTTCAAGATTTTTAGAAAAATAATTGTAACTGATCTGAACAATTATATTAATGAATAAAAAATACCTCGAGGAACAGGACAAGTGCTTTTTTAGGGCCTTCTTGGATAGGTAAATATTCAACTTGAGCTTTTGAGAGAATATTCTTTACTTCTGAGAGTTTAAATAGCAATCTTGTCAGTTCAGCCAACTGTTCCATGTAGTCTTTTTCTGTTAAAATATTTATATGTTTATAAATTTACGTTTTATATATATATATACACACACACACACACACACATAGATATATATGGGAGAACAGAGAACGTATCATTCTTCATCATGACAACGATTTCTTTTAAAATTAAAATTTCCACATTGTTAAAAACTTCTAAGTTTCTCTCACTATGAGAAGGCTTTATTTAAAAACAAACAAATGAGTACTTAAGAACGTCCTAGTCCCAAAAGCTATTCACGTAAAGCCAACTGATTTAATAATATATAAAAGTAAATTTGGAGCATTTTTTCAGTCCAGCCTTTGTGGGATTTATGAATGGCCATAAACAATAGGTTTAGGATAAGCCACGCCCTACAGACAATCAGAACTGTATGGGATATTAAAAACAAAAAAATTACAAGGAAATGGGATGAAATTATTCATAATTGTATATTTTTCTTTATAGGGTGTTAACAGTGTTATATTTGGTCATTTACTTCATATTTCCACTTTTTTGTGTGATCAGTTTCTTGAAGGTAAAAAAATAGCTCGTCATTTGAGAGCAAATTTTTGTTCCTAGCTTCCAAGGAAACAAGTTCTTTTATCTTTATAGGACAGAAATTTGTCCTATACAGTTACAGGAAAATATCAAGAAAAAGAAACAGGCTGCAAAAGGAAGTAAATTTCTGTTCATATTAATACCTATTTACAAATACATTTTTTATCTTTCCTATTAATTTACATAATGAAACAGGAAATTTTAAACATACTTAGCTATCTACAAAGCAAAACACCTGCAATACTTACCAACTGCCTGTTCAGTATTTAAATCAATGAACGAGTCATCTGGCACATAAAGGTTTTTTATATACATTTGCAAAATGCAACGGATCCATGATCTTATAGTTAGGGCTTGAAAAGATACACAGCCTGAATGAGAAAGCGCTTCACATAACATGCTGTAAAAATAAGTTGATGGGTATTAAAAAGAGAAACCAAAACAAAACCCTGACAATGTATTCCCTGAGTACAGAGATTCAGAAATAAAGGAAAACATTCTAATATCCCCCAGTTCTTGGCCTCACTTATTTTACAGACAAACACACTAATGCAGACATGCATTGCTGAAAATAAACTCTACAGATACACACAAAATGACATTTTAGACAAATATTCTTGCTTTCATTTGTAATGCCCTAGTTTTTAATTTTCCTTTTCCCACTGATGGCATACATATAGGCTAATGCCAAAGGAGAAAGGGAAAGAAGAACATGGTTAAAATTAGAAAAACAAGGAAGGGGATTAACTAGCTAGGTGAGATAATACTAAAGGAAGTGGCAAGTACAATAAAAAAACAGTGGCCCTTAGAGTAAACAGAGAAGGGGTCATGACCAAGAAAAAAGGTAAAAAGACAAAATACATTTCTATGTGGCTCTCCTGACCAATCCCGTTCCCATCCCTTCCTTTCCTGCTCCCCCACCTCACAGGAGTCATTATTAAGGAATTCCAAAATAACATCTGAATGAGATTTAAAAAAAAAATTATCTTACAAAGTCAAAGGCCTAGTTAAATCTGATTTCTAATCATTTTATAAGTGAGGATAGAGAGAATGAGGATGGTCTTCACCTAATTATAAATGTTATGTAAAGTTAAGACACTTGAAAAATACATATAAATCATAACTCTAAAAATACTGTTTTGAAATACTTTGAACATAAGTTATCATAAAAAAAGAGAACACAAAACAGAAGAACTCAGATGGGTCATTTATTACTTATACAACCTTCCCAACATTACTTACCAACTTTGCATTTCAGTTCCTTCAACTGTGACTAACACACAATATTATTTTAAAAACTGAAATCCTTTCAGATAATTTCAGCAAAAGTATTTAATAAATAATATAAATAAATGTTTGTTGTTATTAAAGAAATCTTAAGCTGGAAGGGATCCTGAAAGTAATCCAATTGAAGGTGAACTCCCTTACTTTACAACTGAAAGCCAGTGAGAAAATGATTAATGACTCTGCTTAATGAATTCCTTTTGAGAAGAATACCTCTCTTCATTTTCACTGACTGGCAGGCAGCTGAGATCAGACCTACACCGGTCTCTTAGGTTTCTGTATTTATTTTATTTTCCCTCATCTTGATATTCTTATTTGAATTGTCCTGATTATTCTATACTATTTCTATTATCTATTGCATATTTTTTCTGTTGGGGTTCCTCAGATCTCTTATGTAATATGGCAGGAGACACTTAAAGATACGGAAACCAAAGTTCAGGGTGGGGAAGTCTCTTGTTCATGACTACACAAAACTCAAAGCTTTAAACATCTAGCTGTGAAGAGGAAAGCTATCATTAAATCTAAAACTACAGTAATATAAGTGTCTTACATATTCAGCAATATTAATTGTATAATTTCTTTCACAATGGTGAGTGAAGAAAGGTCTTTTCAGGATGAGGATGAGGCAGTCCTACAAAAATCGTTTTGACAAAACAGCAACAACACTGTTTTAAGAAAGCTTTCCTACTATTAATACTGTCAAAATGCTGATACACAGAAAAGCAACAAACTGCCCAAGTGAGAGTATATATAGTAAAGATCAGTTTTTATTGTGAAAATTCTTACCTTCCTAGTGAACTCATCTATTGTGGGCTTACATTAATGTGCATACCTGAAATAAAAACACTTACCTATTTTGTAGGAAATGACTTAAATATCTGGCTACAACTTGGGGCCAGACGATATCATCCCAACCAAAAAGTTGTATCATTGATGTAACTGGCTGAGGCTGAAGATCTGATGGAGCTGTGCTGGGCAAGTCCATTGCCAGCAAAGTAAAATCTGGATTTAAAATGAGAAAAACTCACAGTGAGAATCTTTTAAACCCCCCCCCCCAAATTATATCAATAGTGATTTTTTAAAAATAAGCACTAAATAGTAAAATGTCACATTTTAGAAATGTACAACAGAAAGCTAAAACTGAACTAAATTCATGTTGTCGAAGAAACTTCTGTGGCGATCATCTGGATCTCCAAGAAAGGGTCTAGAATAATCTATCTCAGCATCATCATGATGAATCTATAATGGCCCCCTCAAATGGCAAATTCTACACCTGATGTCTCTGCTTATGTGACTCTCCCATTCAAAAGACCCATTACAAAAATTATTTCTAGCATCCACTCTTCTCCAATTGAGTTAATTTACTCATCACCTGCCACAGACAGAGTTCTTCCTCACCTTGGACACTGGACATTCTCTTCTAGTAAAAAGTGATATTCTACAATCAATCAATGATACTCCACTTCCCTCAGAACTCACAAAGCCTAGGAACTAGAATTCCTTAGGTCACCATGGTAAACAAATGTACTTTATTTTGTGATTTCCTGGGATTCCCCAACTTAATCTGCTCTATATCACTATATGTTTATCAATAAATTGCTTCTTAAGTACTGCTCCTATGCAGCTCTCTCAAATGGTGGCTATTTATTCTCCCACACTCTCGTACACAGGACCCACATAAGGTGAGCTTACTTCTTGGTCCACATGGCTGCTTCTATACCATTCTCCCTTCCCCCTCCCTTTGGCTTTGAGTCTTAGGTCATCAGATTAAGTCATCAGCACTAACTCTCCTCATTGCATTTGTCTACCATTTCCTTCTTCACCTCCTCTCATCCCTTGAAGATTTTAGCTCACTATCCTTTCTAACTGCACTCCTGTCATAGTCCTTGATGATTTTTTCTTCCAATCTCCTGGCATTGAACTCCTCTCCTACAGTGAGTCTATCTTCCAGTCTACTTTAGCCATTCACTCCCATGGTGATACAGAGACCTTGGCACTACCCATAAGTACAATCTCACCACAATTTCCACTTTGAAGACTCCTCTTTCTGGCATCGAACTACCTTTCCAACTCTCCTCCTCTAGGTTCCCAAATCCAACAATCCTTTGATTCCACCAGGACCTACAATTCATTGATCCTACAAGTTTTCCCCTTCCTTCCCCTTTTTAGGCAGCTTGATTACACGGTCCGTTATTATACTGATTTTCATATACCATCAACTCCCTTGCTTCTTACTTGATTTTTTGTACTTGCCTGGAAAAAACACCATCTGTTTAATTACATCCTTCGTCTTCTCCCCACATGCACCTACACCTACACAGTATAAATGGCTGGTGAACAACCATGCTGACTGATCTCACTTCAAGTTTATGACTACAAACTTTAAGTGGACTCTTAGAGCTGGCCATCATTTCTACCACATTTCTCTAGTCCATTCAGTCTTCTACTCTCCTAGAGGATTACTGCATACCTTCTTTCCTTGCTCCATCATAAGCCAGCATCTCTTCCCCATCTTCACTTTCAGCTAATGACCTTACTACGTCACAGAGAAATGAGAAACGTCAGAGGAGAACCACCACATCTACCCAGCAACCTCCACCTGGGCCCATTTACTCTGCCTTCTCTTCTGCTACTACAGGATATCTGAGGCCAAGTCCTCTATGGGATCCCATTTCTCTTGGGCATTAAAACACAAGTGAGTCTCTTGCCACATCAAGTTTTCCCTCACTCCTAAACATTCCTGTCAGCATTATAAATATGCTGAAATTTCTCCCATGTTATTAGAAAAAAACTCTGACCCCATTTCCCTCTCCAGCTAACATCCCAATTTTTCTACTTCTCTTAGACAGTGATACTCAAAAAGATTTACTACATTTGCAGTCAGCGATTCCTCTTCTCACATTTTCTCTTGGATATCTTCAATCAGGCCTTTGTCTCTACCCACTACAGCAAAACTGCTCTTGAAGGTCACCAGTGACCTCCATCCTACTAAATCCAAGGACTGATTCTCAGGCCTCATCCTACTGGACCCATTAACTGCATTTGAAGTGTTGATAACTGCTCCTTCCTTGAAAAGCTCTGTCATTTGGTTTCCAGGGCACTATACTTTCTTGGTTTTCCTCTCACCTCACTGGTATTCCTTTGCAGTCTCCTTTCTTGGTTCTTCTTTATCCTACAAATCTGAACATGGGAATATCCTAGGGCCCTATCCTCAAACTTCTCTTTTTACTGGTACTTACTCTACTAGTAGTCTCATCCAGTTCATAGCTTTAAAGACTATTTATATATACATAGTTTCCAAATTTAAATCTCCAGCTTAGACCTCTTCCCTGAACCCTAGGTTCATTATCCAGGGGTCTAACTCAACATCCCTACTTGGACTTTAATGGACATATTAAAAAAAAATGTCCAAAATCAAAATCCTAGTCTTCACTCACAAAATCTGCTCCTGCCACAATCTTCCTCATCTCAAACAAGGGGTTCTCCCTTTATCTGTTTTGCTTACCATATCATACCCACTTAGAAAATTCTGTCACCTCTACCTTCATATTGGAAATCTGACCACTTCTCACCACTTCTACTGCTACCACTGTAGCCCAAGGTGCCCAGCTCTGAGCTGTTACAATAGTTCCCTACATGGCCTCCCCACCTCCCGATAGTCTATTCTCCAGCCAGTAGCCAGAGGGATCCTATCACTCCTCTGCTCAAGATCCCAACAGCTTCTAATCTCAGGGTAAAAGCAAAAGTCTTCACAGCTACGTACAAGGCAGAACACAAAGTAGTTCTCCATAACTGCTTGACCCCATCTCTGACTACTCTTACTCCTTTTCTTATTCCACGAGAGCTTTGACGGCTTCCTGTAGTTCCTCAAACACACCAGACACACTCTTGCCTCTGGACTTCTGCATAGCTCATAGCTGCATATCTCACCTCCTTCATGACTTTGCTCAAATGGTACTTACACAGGTTTTCCTGACAATTCTGCTTAAAATTATAACTTGCCTCTGGCTTTCCCTATCCCTATATTTTTCTATATTTTTATTTTTCTCCACAGCATCTCACCATCTGACATATTACACATTTTACCTACTGATTTATTTATGTTCTCTCCCCGCCACTAGACTATAAGCTCCATGAAAACATGGAGCTTATACATGAAAAAAAGAATTGCAGTCCTTTTTTTTTTCCCATTGGTATATCCCCAATGGCAATAAAAGTGGGTATTCAATAACCTTTTTTTAATGCAGGAAATTTCTCTCTCCTATGAAGTCTTTATTTCAAAATGAACCCAAAACCCAAAATATAGAAAATAAACTATATTTTGCTTTATATCTATATACTGTTTATTTTCAGTGCCTAGGACAGGACTGACTCAACTTGTATGATATAATTTTTGGTAACTAACTGGGAGTTGGGATGATGAATGGAAGAAAGCTAAGTCATATCGGCTAGTAATGACTGCTTTGGTTAAACTGAATATCAATATTTATTTTCATAGACATTACACTGGTTGGAAAACCGTTGCCCTGTCACAATTCTTCAATCTATGTATCACTGTAAAGTCTTAATTATGCAAGTGTTACCAGAATTCAAGGTCTTTTAAAATTTATATCATGCAGTCTTTTCTGTTGTGCTTTTAGCTCAGCTTTCCTTTCACATCAGGGTAAAACAAACCTTGGTTTTCAAAAGTGTTAATATTTAAATACATTAAATACCTTCATATAAATTGCACTTAAATACATGCAGTCACCATATTGATCTCTCTCTATTCCAGTATTTCTTAACATACATTGGGTAAAATATCCCTTTGTGAAAGATAATGACTTCTTTTTGGGAAAGTGCATATATGCACATATATTCAAATTCTTGCCTATAATTTCATCTGATTCAGAGTCCCTTAAAGCCTAAGGACATGTCCATAGGCTAATAATCAAATTAAGTAAAAATTATAACCTAAAATAGAATCTAATGAAGTCAGAACAATAACATTCTCTATACTCCATGTCATTCTGAGCTCATCTGCTTGATGTTGAATTCATGCTACATCCTTTATTGCTCATTATTCAACTTCATCTTATACTAGATATCTGAACATACAATTTGAAAATAAACTACTCGAACTAGAAGAAATCAAATGTTGCTTTACTTTCCAAATAATGCATGCATAAGAAAAGTTCACGTACATTCAATATTTTTAAGGTTAAAAGTGATCTTTTGTTTTTAGAAAATGATCACTTAATTTTTACCTTTACTAAGAGGAAAATAATAAACAAGCCAGAGGTTCCTAATTTTAAAATATGTAACTCTTTTCATCTTTCTGGTTGACAAAATATTTATTGCACCATACTAAAATAAGGGTTTGTTACCAAGCAGACAGAAGAAAAAACTGACAGTCTGCAAAATGAGAAACTAAGTAGCAAATTAACAACGCTGACCTGCAGCTGCATCCGCGAGTTGTGAGGGAGGCACTATCTGTGACATTCTCTGACTCTTCAAAAATGAAAAGAAATGCCTCCATAGTGCACTGGCAACTGCAGCAAGGTGGCGCTCTTTAGCCGATAATGAAGACTGCACAACGAGGTCCACATTCTCCCTCTGAAGTTCCTGACACAATTGTTGATGCATACTCCTAAAAAGAAATAAAAATACAGCTAACACCCGACAAATACTCACAAAAATTTTTCTTTAAATACATTATTGGCTTTTAACATTTACACCATATGAAAACTGAAGAACTGTTTTATATAATTAAAACCTTTATGCCAAGACATTATGCATTTCTGGTTATTTGATGGATGAATGATGGCATATTAAGCACCATAAAGTTAATGTTAATTACTAATGTCAACCATTAATTATATGCTTTTTAATATGGCAGATCCAAATAAGAAACAGGCAGCTTCAGAATGAAGGTTTGCATTTTGCAACTATGCAACTATGACAAGTGATTTTACTTACAATCTAGACATAAAAACAAAATTTAAAACCATTTCTCCTGTGAGCTTTAGGGCATGACGTACCAAGAGGACAGTGAGTATTTATGGCTTATGCGTGATATTTTAAACTAAAATACTTTCCTTGTTTAGAGCAGACACAGGTGTTGAGCTAGTATATAAAACTGTGCTAGATACAACCTTATTATCAGTACATTGGTCCAAAAAGATCTATAATCATTTTCACATAGTAGAAAAAAATAAATAAAAAGTTATTCTCCATAAATCCATAAAACATGAATTCAATACTGTCTCAAGTTTCAATTCATCATTTACTCACCTTTTTTTCCTATTGAAAATTTAGACATCTCTAGACCTTAAAAGAAACATAAGGGGATATATACTAAAAGATTTTTCTAGTGATCTGGAATAGAAGGCATTTATGCAATATGCCCAGCAGTTAATAATATTATTTAAAAATACATGTGCAACCGTGATATTATTCCTGTTTCTGTTTATATTACTGCCATCTCAATTGAGAGTACACACAAATGCATGAATACCATCCTTAGATTTGCTTTCTTCAATTAAAGAGGAAGCAGTGAAAACCAACCAGTGGAGCTAAGGCAGAAGGCTTCCTTCAATAATGGTAGTATTCCATTAAGAGAAACGACTAGTACTTTAAAAAAGAAGGAAATATTACATTAATTCCAACACTCCTGATGTTTTAAATCAGTTCATCTAAGGGAAGCGGACACTCAAAATAACTATATAAAATACAGGACTAGTGCATGTAACTAAAGCAATTCCACAAAAAGATCAAACTGGTTGCAAGACCACATCTTCATACTTTTCCCATAACTACACAAAAGTAAAAATTTTAAGTATAAATTATGTAACACTAGGACTCTGTGCCTCTCTACATTGGAATTCTTAGATGATCATGAGATACTACTTAATGCTACTTGAAGTACTGAAAAATAAAACAAGTGTACAAATGCCTGGGGAAAGAATATCATAGTAAGCAAGTCTCATAAAAACTAACCAAATATCTGCTATGTTCTCTTTGTGTAAAAACCTGCCTGAGATGCTTTCAACTTGAACTAGTGACTAAAGAACCATTTCAGGTCCTTTAGCTTTGAGTAAGATGAATATCAAATCACTAAAATCCATTTGGCAACTAATTCATCTGCCTACATCCACAAAGCAAAGTTCATGGGTACATTTCAAGACACTGGAGTCCAAGTAAAATAATACCACCATTTGTAAAACCCATCTATAGCTTTTTCAAAGTACATTGGTCTCAAAGGATAATAAATAACTTACTGTATTTGGGTAGGATGGATTTTACTCACTATTTCTAAATAAAATAAGCCATTTCTTCACTCACTAAAATCTATTCCCCAGGAAGGGGTATTATTTCTGATCATCCTTTAATTTTATTTTTTTAATTTTAATTTAATTTTTTTTGCGGTACGCGGGCCTCTCACTGTTGTGGCCTCTCCCGTTGCGGAGCACAGGCTCGGGATGCGCAGGCTCAGCGGCCATGGCTCACGGGCCCAGCCACTCTGTGGCATGTGGGATCTTCCCGGACGGGGGCACAAACCCGTGTACCCTGCATCGGCAGGTGAACTCTCAACCACTGTGCCACCAGGGGAGTCCTGATCATCCTTTATGATACCAGAAATTCTTCAAGTAAAAATCAGAACAATTCTGTAAGATGGGTATCATTTAATCCTCTTTATAGATGATGAAGATGATAATAACATGCCCAAAGGTCACATGGCTAAGAAGAGCTGGCCCCATAATCTGAATCAAAATCTGACTCTGAAGCCCCTACTTTTCCCTTACACACTAAGACACACACCCCTATATGCTAAGATGCACGCACATGCGCGCACACACACACGATTTAAATATTGATCAATTTTCTTCTCTCCCTACTTGGGTTAAGAAATTTTAGTAAGCCTAAGAAAAGAAGCTAGACAAGCCACATGTAGCTCTTTGCCTTGTGAAGAGGCAGGGGCAAATGTTTTGAGTAAAAGACTAACTTAACATGGGTTAAAATCATTTTGGAAATACACAGATGTGGAAATACAGATAACCAGCCCACTTATGTTCTAAAAGATGCAATACATTATAGCAGAAAATAAAATCTGCTGAACATCAAGTTATTCAAACTGCAGCTCTTAAAGTAGAAACAATAGCAACATCTAGTATTTATTGGTATTTACCATGTGCCAAGCACCATGCTAGTTATTTTGTAAGCATTGTTTCTCACCCCATGTGGTAGGTACAATTATTATTCAAATCTTATAAATGAGGAAACTGAGGCAATAGTAACACTTCTGTTGGGTAAAGCTGCTGGTTATTAGCAAAGCTACTGTGAGCTGTGTGACCTTGAAAAAAAAATGAGTAACCTCCCAATTCTTGCTTTCTAAAGAGTTAAGATTAGGAACAATCATTTATCATCCACCCAACAGGGTTATTGTGAAGATCACATGAAATAATGTCCTCAAAAGTGTTTAGGCGGGGACTTCCCTGGTGGTCCAGTGGTTAAGAATTTGCTTTCCAATGTCAGGGATGCAGATTCGATCTCTGGTCGGGGAACTAAGATCCCACATACGGTGGGGCAACTAAGCCCACGCTCCACAACTAGAGAGCCCACATGCCACAACTACTGAGCCTGTGCGCTCTGGAGCCTTCACATCACAACTAGAGAGCCCATGTGCCGCAACTACTGAGTCCGCGCGCCACAACGAAAGATTCTGCATGCCACAACGAAGATCCCGTGTGCTGCAAGTAAGACATAATGAAGCCAAATTAAAAAAAAAATAATAAAAGTGTTTAGGAACCTATTGCTACACTATGCAAACACCCAAACTTTTACATACTTAGTTATCCAGGTTTTCATACGCTTCTATTTTAGCTCTGATATCCTGCCTCTTTTGGCTTACCTCATTAAGTTCAAGCACTTTCCTGTTTCCTGTATCCAACTGCTCTTGTGCCCCACTTTCCAGGATTTGTTTTCCTGTTTTTATCTTCATGTTACTTCTTGTTGTGATTTCACATATTCACTCATCCATCTTGCCCCCAACCTTCCCACCCTGACACAGACACACAAATGTACTGAGGCATCTATCACATAAGACGCACTGAAACCTGCAGCATCTGACTGCTGCTATCTGCCAGCCTGGTCTCTGAGGCATTGTTCCTCCCTAATAACCTGGACAGGGTTCTGGGAACACTTATTAGACTACTACATCTAGGTCTTACTTCTCATCTTTGTATGCTCTTGCTTCTCCTATAACTGGTAACTATAGAACAAGGTATGACATACTGTACATCATTTTCCTGGTAGTCATAGTTGCATATGTAATACTTCTAACATATTATGCCTCAAAATGTAAAGAAAAGTCGTCTATTGATGGACCTTGCACCACATAGAAAAAGCATAATATAATAAATGTGAGTGATAAGAGCTAACAGAAAGCAAGGGATTAACAACAATTAACAACTGAATTCCTTTTTTAGTTCTACTGCAAAACCTGCCAACTTTCTTCAATCTATATTAGTAAAATATATAATGGAAAGTTCTAAGTTAAAAAAAGTTGTTCTAAATCGCTATGAGTAATTATTCCAAGTGCCTGATTGATCTAACTAATGGAAAACTGGATGGGAATCAGGATACTCTACCATTTTTAGTTTCAGCTAAATTCACTAAAAAAAAAAACCTTAGGTACTCTGGATCTTCTTGTCATTCTTATTCACATCTATAAAATAGGGCTATAATCTGCTCTACTACCCAGAAAGAATATAACATAACCAAAGTAATGACATTACCAGAAAACAAAACAAACAAAAAAACCCCAAAGTTTTAAAGCTAGAAGGTATCTTAAAAATCATCCAACCCAATCCTGTCTTCAAAAAATAAAAACAAAACAAAACAAAAACAGACTCCAGGCATACAGAGAATAGTGCAAAGCCTCACTAGGAAATGATAGTAGCTTAAGTTCTGACCCCCAATTCTGTGCATGCCCAGTGTTCAGGGAGAGGCAATAAGTTAGAAACCAAGCTGGCAAGCAGCCGCTCAGGCACACCCAGCAGTGCCTCCCTGTAATGGCACCTCAGTGCATTTGTGTGTATATGGACGAGGAGGTGAGTGGGTGGTAACAACTGAGTTGAATAGGTGAGATCCAGGCAAGGAGTTTGCTGGCTGTTTTGACTATTGAGGGATTATAACAAATAAAAAGCCCAGTACTGGCAATGATGCTTCTGGTCACATATAATGCACCATTAAGGCATTAAAAAGGCTCCTCAAGAGGTACAGAAAATTATCCAAATGAACTTGTCTAGGAGAGAGCCAGCTTGTGACCCTGGAAAACAGACTTAGTTTTTTCATCTGTTAAATGGGAATAATACCCTACTATCCTCCACAGAGCTGCTCAAGTTTCAAATCACACCACTTAGGTAAAAACAATTTGCAGACTATAAGGCAAGATAATATTTACTTCAGTCTCATTGCTATTGATTCTAATTCCTAATAACCACGTTCATAGATGCAGTAGAGCATTATCTAGAAACACATGGGCTTTAGAGACAGACACACCAGAGTATAAATCCTACTCTCTCAACTACTAGTTGCATGGCCATTTCCTCAACTGCTGTAAGAATTCT
This sequence comes from Neophocaena asiaeorientalis asiaeorientalis, assembly GCF_003031525.2. Lineage (NCBI taxonomy): Eukaryota > Metazoa > Chordata > Mammalia > Artiodactyla > Phocoenidae > Neophocaena > Neophocaena asiaeorientalis. The sequence continues at coordinate 3,172,129 of NW_020174704.1, read as the reverse complement.
TAATAAGAGATATTCAATAAATGGAATAATTATTATTATGGTCAGAGAATCAAAGACTGTTTATTGAGAATATATGCGCCTGCCCAATTCTAAGTTTTTGACCTTTATTAACTAATTTAATCCTGTACATACTATTATTTCCCCCATTTTGTAGACAAGAAACCTAAATACAGAAAGGATAAATCATTTGATTGGGTCATACTGTTAGTAAGCAGCAGAGCCAAACTTTGAAGCCAGGCAGTCAGGCTACCATGCCAACTCTGCTACAGCTACTACCTCAAATACCATTTTACTACCCAAATAAGTAATACATGTCTTAAATGTCATACTGCTATATGCATTCATTCATTCATATGCTAAGCTCCTAAAAGAGGCAGTTACAAAGTAGTATAACATCCAATCCTGGTGGCACACCAGATGCACACACATTCAAAGTTTAACACTTCTGGGGAATGTAGACTATTCTACAAGGATTCTAAAGGTCAAGGACATATGATCATTTAAAAGTTTCCTGTGGTCCACAATTGAGTTAATTTTTAAGACTGAGGAAAGAGAATAAATCAGGAATCCAGTGTTGTGCCTAGCAAACCAAGCATGCTTATACCAATACCGCCTTATGGTTTTATAGAATAACATGGATGAAGTACTTAAGGTAAGGTAGTTTGCCCCATCCCCAAAATAGGGTATAGCATGAAAATATATCAATAAAAAGTGATTGTTTTTAGGAATTACCCTTATAATTGTATTAGTCTTATATCTGTAGATGATTATGGGTCTCAAATGACTTAAGTGTTTCAGTGATATTTCACTGCATTTTATGGTACACTAATAACAAGGATCTACTTCAGTAGTTATCAATCTTGACTATCATCAAAATCATCTGTAGAGCTTTCTAGAAATACTAAAGTTCTAGCCTCACTGAAGGTCCTACTGCATCTTCAAGTTTGGCCCTAAGTATATTACTTAAAAAAAAAAATTCTCACTCAGTGGGTCTGGGGAGGGGCCTGAGAATCTACATTTCAAGTAGGCTGATTTTGCAAGCCCATGGACCACACTTCAAGCAGTTACCTTCCTGGCTTTTCTTGCCTACAAAGTGGGAATAATAATAATACCTATAGGATTAAATTAGTTAATTAAAGTCAAACACATAGAATAGGGCTGACACACTATTCGCAATGAACAGTCTTTGATTTTCTGGTTAACAGTAATAGATACTCCATTTATTGAATATGTCCTATTTGATTCTTACAACAGATGAGGAAATGGTCATGCAACAAGTAGCCCATGAACCACACTGAGTAGCAAGACTATTTGTAATTCTGTACTAGAGGAGGCTGATAATCATTCCTCTATTCTGTAGGCTTAAGTGTAAAACAAAGTACAGGTTTATACTAATTTAGAAAATAAAGATCATTGAGTGCAGCAGAATCAAATGGGCATGGAAATGATTCTCAGAGGACAGGTTAAGGACAAAAAAGGTGAAAAAGAGGAAATTAAAAGCACAAAGGCATATAAATTCCATACATTTACTTTCTAATTCAACACATATTAGACATGGTCTAAGCAGTAGGGATACAAAGTTAACACAACAAAGCCTCTGCCCTTCTGGAGCTTACATTTTAAAAAGAGACAGATAATTAAACAAACACAGATGTGGAACACCTCAGGTTGTAGTGAACTTTATGGATAAAAAGAAATCAAGGTACAGGGATAATGAGTAATAAGGGCTAATATTTCAACTAGGATGATCAGGAAACACCTTCTCATAAGGTGACATCTGAGCAAAGACTTAAATGAGTAAGGGGGAGAACCACATGGATATAGGCGAGGAGAGAATTCCAAGGAGAAGAAACAGCAGTGCATAGGTGCCTAGGCTGATGGTTTCATGGGCTCAAGAACAACAATTAGGAGGTCAGTTGGCTGAAGCACAAAGGGTGATAGAAGGAATAGCAGATGAATTCAAAGAGGTAGCTGGGTTCCAGATCACATAGGGTCTAATAAGCCATGAGAAGAACTTTAGATAAAATCAAAGTGGATAACAAGCCACAAAAGCAGAAGAGTAACATAATTTATATCTTAAAAGGAACAAATGAAAAAGCAAGGTGTTTGGGGAAGGAAAAAAAAAGTAACCACTCTGGGCTTCCCTGGTGGCACAGTGGTTGAGAGTCCGCCTGCTGATGCTGGGGACACGAGTTCGTGCCCCGGTCCAGGAGGATCCCACATGCCGCGGGGCGGCTGGGCCCGTGAGCCACGGAGAGGCCACAACACCATGGCCGCTTAGCCTGCGTGTCCAGAGCCTGTGCTCCGCAACGGGAGAGGCCACAACAGTGAGAGGCCCGTGTACCGCAAAAAAAAAAAAAAAAAGTAACCACTCTGACTATAATGGAGAATTTTTATAATAGCATTAGAAGGCAAAAAATTTTAGAATAGAAAATAGGGCCATATTTGTTTGGTCACATATTCTCCTCATTCACTTCACAGGAAGTTACTCAATGCCAGTCACTGTATGGAATGCCAGAGGTACAGAAATAATTAAGGTACAGCCTGCTATTAAAAAAAATAAAATCTAGACCTCATTCTGAAGGTAGTAAGGAACCACTGAAGGATTTTGAACTGAGGAGTGATATAATGAAAACAGTGCTTTGGGAAAGATTAATCTAGTAATGGCAAACACAGTGGGTTAGAATAAAAACTGACTAGAGACAGGAGAGACTGATTATGAAGCTTCTATAAACATCTAGGTATGAGTTAATGTGCAATTTGATCTACTTTACGAAGAAAAAAGAAAGCTAACGGTAATTATTTGGCATTTTGTGAAGGAGAAGAAGGAGCAATCTATGTTATTGCTAAGTTTTGGGAGAGGGAAACAAAGTTAGGAGGGACAGTTAATGACTACACAAGGAGAGTATATTTTGATTTGAAAACAGAAAATTTAAGTAACAAAATCCCAAAAGTTTTTGGAAATCTAGACCTAGACTCCAAGAGTACATTCAGACTAAGGAATCACTGTGTCCAGTAGCTCAGCTCATTTTAATGTCTATTAATTACATGAGGTACTGTATTAGATGCTATCAAATATGGTCCTTGCTCTCAAAGAACGTACAATAAAGTGAGGAGACAGAGGTATCTACAGAGTATTATAATGTACACAAAGGGAACATTTGGTCCAACTAGGGGTTTGATGAGGGCTTCATAGAGTAAACACACCATTATCAGATTATGAAAGTTAGTTAGTTAACTGAAGTTTTAGTTAACTGAAATATAATACAGAAAGTTTCAGAAAGTTGTAGTAACATAAGTAAAGCATAGTGACATGAAACTGCATGGTATATGAGGGGACTCACAATTTACAACATTCATAAACAATTTAGTACTACCAGAAGATGAAAGGTCAAGGGGCAGAATGATGGAAACTGAAACTAGAGTTCTGATGGAGACCAAGCCATGGAGGGCCATGACATCTAAAAAGTTAGAGCTACAAGTAAACAATTCTTTAAGGCAGAGAGAATTAACAGAGACAAAACCAACCTACATACCCAACGTATATCTTCCCATAAATGTTCCCAATATAACCTGGAGCTTATAAGCACTACCTTAGACATACATGCATTTAAACACCCTGTGTAACTGCACAGGGCAATGTTACAATATTATTTGTCTTTGAAATCTTTTCATTAAAAAGCCCAACCTCTTAAATATGTGTATGTATGACTTGGTACATATACAGTTAATCATTGAAAAATACTGGGGTTTATCTGTGTATAATTTATAGTTGGTCCTCCAAATCTGTAGTTCCTCCACATCCAAGGATTCAACCAACCATGGACTGTAGTACTGTAGTATTTATTATTGAAAAATATCCACGTGTAAGTGGACCTGGACAGTTCAAACCCACATCGTTCACTGGTTAACTGTACAAATAGCCATTCATCACAACAACCTTTTCATATTTTCTGCCGACGTTTGAATGCTATCTTATGCTCTAATTTAATAAAACTGAACCCGACCTATAACCATTCACATTATTAGCACAATGTAGTGCAAATGTTCTTAGCAAATGCGTGCACTACTTACTGCACTATCTTAAGTTGAATTTTTTTTTTTTTAATGGTCTGTTTCTGCCATTTATTCTGTGTTTGGGGGAACAGTTTAGCCAATGATCAACAAGTAATAGTCCTAAACTTACCACAAAGACTCAAAGAAACAGTATCATGCTGGATATTAAGACTGAAGTTTTATAGCACCTCAAGATGCCTTCAAGGAAATGGTTGAGGGTAAAGACCACATTAAGGCTTGGTTGAAGTCCTTTGACATTAAAACTGCGAGAAACTATACGCAGATGGATGTCATGTCTTAGGGACGAGAGCAATCATCACCTGACCATGACAACTCATTTCCAGAGGCCTAATGCTAGAATAACCCTGTAGTGCTTATATTCAGTTAGGGCCTTTATTTCCAGGAACTCATCCTCCAAATTTAATAGCAAGTATGTGGGTACAAGGTGATAGATGAAAGTAAGACAGGGAGAGAATATGGGCTCAATATAAAGTAAGGCAGTTTCCAAGTTAGACGGCTACCAGAATACCGGGTGGGTAAGATCATGAGTTATGATCCAGGATCTTTGTCCTTTATGTTAGAGGCACTCAGAGGTAAGATCCTCTCTGTAAGAAGTCTCACAATAAAATGTACACATCTTTGATAAACTATCTAAAGTAATACTGGTCTTTAGGGAGGATGGGAGGGAGACACAAGAGGGAGGAGATATGGAGATATATGTATATGTATAGCTGATTCACTTTGTTATAAAACAGAAACTAACACACCATTGTAAAGCAATTATACTCCAATAAAAATGTTTAAAAAATTTTTTTAAATAAAGTTATACTGGTCTTTTGGGATTTCAAATATGGTTCTCTTCCTCTTCAACTGTAAGTAGATATGTATAATTGAGCAAGCAAACATGCATTAGATCTTATCTAAAATATTGTTATGTATAGAATTCTCATATGAGAAAAAGGAGGAGGAGAACCTTATGAATTGGTGGCTAAAGGAGGAAATCAGAATATATTTATTTGCAATAACAGCATACCTCACTTATTGCACTTTGCAGATACTGCATTATTTTACAAACTGAAAGTTTGTTGCAACTGCATTGTCAGATGATGGTTAGCATTTTTAGCAATAAAGTATTTTTTTAATAAAGGTATGTACGTTATTTTTAAGACATAATGCTATTATTGCACACAATAGACTGCAGTATAGTATAAACAACTTTTAGTTGCACTGAAAAACCAAAAAATTCACGAGACTCACTTTATTTCTATATCCACTTTGTTGTGGTGGTTTGGAACCAAACCCACAATATCTATGAGGTATGCCTGTATAGGTAATAATGTGAACAGAATATTTACGGAAAATGCCTTCATTATGGAACACAGATCAACAATCAAACTTAGCAACACGAGAGCCAATAATTACTGGTGATATTAAACACACCTCAACTTTTAATCTTCTTCCTCCTCTTATTTTTCCCTCTCTCTCTCTCTCTCTCACTCATTCACTCACTCACTCTGGCTCTTCCACCATTCACTGAATACTGTGGTAGTTTCAAAACATGGCCGCAAATTCTTTGGCACTCCTTGCATCTGGGAGATCTGTGACTACTCTGACCAACAGAGTGCAGTGGACGTGACCCTAAACGACTCCAAGTCTTGGTAGTAAGAGGCCACAAAGCTTCTTCTTTATTTGCTAGGAAAACTCAGTCTTAGTGCCCTGAAATGCTATGTAATAAAGTACAATTACTCTGAGAACACTCTCTGGAGAGGCCATAGGTAGTACTCGAGTCAACAGAACCAGCTAAGCCTGTGTTTCAGCTATTCTAGCTCAGATGCTAGACACGTTAGTGAAGAAGTCATCTAGGAACTGGATCCTCTAGCTTCAGCTGGTACAGTCTCCAGCTTTTTGAGTTACCCCATATAAAAGAGCCCCAGACACAGGGGAGCAGCGAAGAGCTATCCTTGGCTTTCCATATTCTTGACCTACAGAATCTACGAGCATAGTAAAAAAGTTGTTTTCGGGGTGTTTTATGCCACTATGTTTTGGCATGGTTTATTACGCTCTAAAGAACAGGTACCAACTATATACTAAGTACTATGGTAGAAAGTAGGAATTCAAAGATGAAAAAGATACAGACCTGACTCTAGGAATTCACATGTGAGGAGGAGGAACAAAGACTTTATTTCACTAAAAGTATAAACAAGGGGTGGCATCTGCAATGGTGCAAAGGCAAACTTAAGATGAAATAGCTATGTTTCAAGCCTCCTAGGGACCATCTGCAACACTCTCAGATATTCCAGACTTGCTTTAGGACAAATGAATTGCAAAGATAAGGATCATTTGAAGAAAAACTACTTTAGTTTCCTAACTATCCAGCACAGAACACCTACAGCCAAGCGTGTACTGAGACATTCTATGGATATTATCATATTTACTCTCAATAAATTTTATTCAGTTCTGTTGCTTTCCCATTTCACTAATAATTGACAGCTTTTTAAAGCGAGTTTCATTTTAAATTTCCCTAGATATAGGGTAGTATGTTTGTGAACCTATGAAGTTCATCTTTTAAAACTAATTAATAAAGGCACCCTTCAAAAACTAGCTTAATTCTTACCATCCCAATAGCCTTTTCTGAAAACAACAGTATACAGTCAGCTGTACCCTCTACCTACGGCTGCAATTATTATACCACATCTTACTAAATGTGTTTAGCTGCAATGTGGGAGAACGTACTTTGGTTCAAAAGAATTCAGGATCATTTTATTAAAGGTAAAGACCCAAACATTTTGGGGGTCAAATATTCCACAAGTAAGCTGAGGGCTAAATTCCATTTGTGAGTACTTTTTCCTAATTGGTGGTAATAAATTCCTAAAAAGAAAGGGTCAAATGGTAATGTTGACTGATTCTTAACTACATTAACCCAAATGTTCCTGTCACAGTGAAATTTGCTCTATAATTTACCTTAATGGACTAGGTATATCAATAAATATTGAAGATATCCAGTCTTTTTTTCTCTTCCAATTAAATCAAATCCAATTCTATGTCAGCAGATTGTTCCAATGTATAATTATAATAACTAATGCAATGGGAAAAGTAGTGTCCCTTGATAATAATTTTTCTAAAACCTCTTAGGCATTCTGCATCCTCAATATTTCTCTTACACTCAAGAAATGTAGTAAATTACAAAACAAGACACTACCGACCATTGCCAATTGTGATAATGGATCTAAAAAACCTCATCATCAGCTCCACTAGTGACTACATTTTCAGGTTTCAAAACTCAGTCAAGCAAAAGAGTTAAGAAGTACATAGGGATGTTTAAGAAAGAATATTTACCAAAAATACAACCAAACCCTTAACAGAAATAATAGCTCAGTCACTATTTTAATATAATGAAAAACCTGGGGTTTTAGAAGTCTGTAAACCCCTTGAAATTATGTCTAGCGTTTTGTGTATATGTATTTATTTTTATGACGAGAGAGACTACAGCTTTCACGAGACTCTCAAAAGGGTTTGCCTCAAGTGAATGAAACCCACTAATTAGATCCTGTCTCTTTTCCATTCCCACTACATGCTTCCTCTAGATTTCCAACCCCAACTCCTCTTCTCTCCCTCCTTTTCATTTCCTCACTCTGTGCCTCTCCCATCCTCAACAACCTAGGTGTAACCTGTGTATCAAATACACTAACTTAAAAAGAAAGCTTAATCTGAATTCTATACAGAAAAAGCTGTTACTAGTCAATGTATAAGATCAATCATCAAAATAAATAAATGTATAAACTTCTTTGGAACAAACCTGTATTTAACAGTACATAAATTTCTTAGTTTTAATTGTTAGTTATTCCAGATACCTTAGTTACACATGCATTTCTTTCCAGAGATACCATTTGCCATGTTTACTATAGCTCTTTAAAAGAAAGGAAAAGATAGAGGGGAAAAGAGTTTTCCTAAGATTACTCCTTGAGTCAATGATATGCAGGGGTTATTATGAAGCTCCATTACTAGGGTTGAGAGCCTCAAAGGCTTTTGTTTTATCACTAATTTCCTTTTGCAAGGCTTCAGCATATGAGTTGATTTATCTGGTCTGCAGGTTTAGGGCTTGATACGTTGCTATTTGTATATGACAGGTTTCATCTGTGTAGCACCAATGATAATCTTTATCTGCACATCAAAAAAGCTCATCTCCTGATGTAAAAAAAAAAATTATGCATAAGCTGGGCTAAGCAATGTTAACGAGGTGAGTAAAAGACCTGTGATATCTCATAAAATGGAACCAAACTACAGGAAGATCACCAATTGTGTATGAATGTGCAACAGGGCTAAAACAGCAGATACAGCACCAAAAAAGGAAGAATTGGAAAGACTCTTGCTTACAGAGATAAAATAGTAGGGCTTTGTTAGCATCCTGTGAATTTTAACTAGAAATAGTTACTTACTTCAAACAAGAAAAGATGAAGTTTCATTACCAAAGAAGAAATATTTCAAAATAAACTTTAAAATAGTCCCCATTGTTTTTAACAACCAGAAGAAAATTAACCCCTGAAATTTACTCTTATGGGGAAAAAAAAGTTTAGATTTTTGTTACTGTGGTTCTTAATTAAGAAACGTTTGATAAACCTAATGTCTTTATAGGAAAGTAACTTTAGAGAACACAGAAACAAAAAGGTAGCCAAATGTAAAACTGCCTTCCTTTCAGAAATGATAATCAGCCTAAAAACACCTGTGTAAAAGATTCTGAAAGGCGGGCACAGCCTACATATTCTAATAACAAGGTTATTTCCCAATTTCCAGCAGATGACATAGAACACATTCTTTTGAGAAAAATCAGTATTTTTCTTTGTGAAGAAGGTATACATCGAGTTAAAGAGTGTGTTCCTGTAATTCATCATCTTTCAGAACATGAGGTTACATTAGGCTCCAATCACCCCCCACTCCTACTGTTCTCAGCATTTGGTAATATAGATATTAGGGCTAATTTTCTGTCATTCAGGAAGAACTGCTGCATCACTAAACTTGTATCATCATCACCTCTGAAACACAGTAAAAATCACTGTTAGAACGAATGGTTTATTAGATCGAACCCACCATCAACAATGTCAACTCTGCCTGGTTGTGTTAACAGGAAAATGTTTTACGAGTTCTACCACTGGGCATCAAGTTAACTTCCAGCACTAGCTATGCTGTAAAACCCTGAACGTAATTTATATGGTGACCCGCCTGTGTGGGAGGCATTATCTAGGTGAAACTTCTCACGGTCTGACAAAATGTTTTGATTTGCACCATTCAGATGACTGAGCAACAAGAGTTTAAGCAATCACCACCAATAGCCTTTATCTCCAAATGCACTAAAAATTTATTACTTTATGAGTACAACCTATTGCTTTTAGAGCTAGGCTTGATAGAATAGAAATGATTGGATAAATATTACATTTTCAACTGGTACACATCTGTCCATTAGGTTTAAATATTGGACAAGCTACGTGTTTAAGATAAACATCAGTCTTAGCTGATTCCATCACACGGTACATTTAGAAAGGCTCCAAATGTTTCCATAGTAACTTTTTTGTGCTTACACATAGCTGCGAATACATGTTCACTGCCAATTAGGAGAAAGTAAACTGAGAGGCCACTGAACCCTTCTTAAACAATCTACCTCTGTCTTTTACTTAGCACTTAATACAGTTTGACGGTATTTACACATCTATCACTGTGTTAGGTAGCAACCGAATAATCACTCAAGCAGGACGGAACATAAATACATGGCTCAGCCACCTATCTTAAATACTAGTTTACTATTCAGGCCTTCTTAGAAATTTTAAACTAGCCTAGATTTCATACTCATGGCTGTGAACAAAGGGAAAGTTATTTAGCTGGCGACCTCTCCAACCACCTGCCCGAGATTTAGACACCTTTAAAAACGGCGAAGGGTGTTTCTGATCTGTAGATGAAGAGCACAGCTGTCATGATTACTGCACTACAACTTTTAAATATCCTTTCTAGCATCATGGGAGGGATTCTATGGACATAATCTTCAATGCCTTTGGGCTCCTGAGCCACTACAGTAGCCTTGACTAACGTGATTAACTCAGTGTTACTTTCTACTACGTTCTAATTTGGTTCGCTTAGATACTGCAAGGTAAGTAGTATCTCCAGTTTGGTGATGAAAAAAACAATGGACTTAGAGGGGTTAAATAACTTGATCAATAAATAACGGCAATGGAATTGTAAGCCAGATGTGTCCGACTCCAAATCATTTTCCTCTATAAGCCATACTAAGGATCCCTAGTCAAGAAAAGATTGTAGTAATTAAAATCTTACACCTGAAGGTTTAAGTACATACCTAATAAAATAGTAAAAGAAAACTTAAACACACATAGGATTATTTATAATAGGAATATCTTTATAATACTCATAATCATCAGTCTTTATTCACTAAAGAAATATACTACTAATCAAGGGATCATCAGGCAAAATTACTATTGGCTATTAACTATGACAGCTGAGCTTTTTTCCTGAACTAAGCCTTGCTTTCATGCATTTTGTTTGCCACACTAAACTAAAATAATTGCTGAGTGCTCAATGGATATAAAGCAAAAACTTACTATTTAGAAATAAGTCATCCTATATTCCATACACAAAGCTATTTGTTACAGTACTACTAGAAGAGACTTAAGCATTTAACTTGGAATATCTAGCAAGATCTTTTAAGCTGTTTCTCTTATCTTGTTCTTCACAATTAGAAACTAGAAAATCCCACTTGTCTAAAATGGAAAAAAAAAAGAAGGTCGTCTGTTCTAGGGTTAACAGATGTTTTTTGTAAGATTTTAGGTAAGATTAACCTTTTGCTCACAATAGGACTGGTTATTGGTTTTATTTTTTTTACCATCTTTAACTCAGGTAAAAATCAATATAAAGCGAGACAAAGGGCTCTAGAGGGTGTGGCTACACCAGCTTTTGGTTTGGCTCCTGCACAATTCTACAACATGCTGAGGCTGGGAAGGATTAGCCTGCTTGTGTTGGGTAAACCGATGATACTCAATAAACAGTTTCTGTTGTAAACCCCTTAGGACGTGCAAAGCCACACTAGTTGGCAATAGACCAGATAAGCTGCAGAACCAGCTGTAATCTCATTTAGACCTGAGCTGATCCTCCTGTCCTTTCATTCCACAGGATCAAAGCAAACCACTGAGGAGGCAGCTGTATTATAGCGGCTCTGTTTGGTGGATGCAGCAAACATTTCATAAATTCCACTCCTTGAAGCAAGTCTCTACCTAATCTACCCAGAGCTAGGACAATCAATGAATTTCTGAATCCATTAGACTGATTATTACAGGGTAACCATTTTCTCTTTGTAGAAATGTGATGACTGCCTGCCAACTTTACAAAGCAGTTCATTTCTGACCATTGGATTTTTTTCTTGAGGGGCCCAAAATGTCCCCCACAACAGCAAATAAAACTGGTTTAAAATTTCTTAGCTCATTATCTTTAATGCATATTAACAAGCAAACAATATATGATGCCGAATTCCTCCCGCTGTCGTAGCTATCACTCAAATGCATCCAAGCTTTAACAGTGGTCCATAATTCCACGTTCAATGACATGCGGGTAGGGAATTTCAGCTCTTACTGTCGTACCATACCATGTGTTGGCCAAAAGTGATATTCAGAAAAAATTTATAGAAAAGGTTTCTGCAGTTCATTAGAAAATATTATTTAACACTTATGTGTAACTTTTCTATAAAACAACACAACTTTTAAAGCGTTCCAAAGTGAGAGTATTGTGTTTCAAATAAGTGTTTCTTCCCCCCTTTCAACAGAACAGACACTGTACTACCTCACTTTACTGGAAATTTCCTTTAATAGAAATCCAGATTTCAAGTTATGATGCTTTAGAAAGTAGTCATCACTCCCAAATTTAAGAGAATACTAACTGGATGCATAACGGGCACTGAGAGAAGGTAACAGGTCACAGATCATTCTAAATAGTAAACAGGAAGGAAGTGAAACCCCAGACATGGCTATATATAAAACTTAAAAATAATCAACTAAAAATTTAATGCTGAAGGACAATAGCTGAGAGAAATCCTATGGAACATCTATTCAGGGAGTTGGCAAAAGTTTTTGGTAACTATTTAAGGCTTGTGGGCCACATACGGTGTCACACATTCTTGCTATTTTACAAAGTTTAAAAAACGTAAAAACCATTATTATCTCAATGGCTGTATAAAAACAGGCCACGGGCCAGATTTGGTCAGCAGCACATTGGTTTGCCAACCTCTTCTAGTCCAAATCACTCATTTTACAGGTGAGGACACAGACCTTCAGAAAAATGAATTTTTTTTCTTGAAATAATCTTTTTAAAAAATATATAAATTTATTTATTTATTTTTGGCTGCATTGGGTCTTTGTTGCTACCCGTGGGCTTTCTCTAGTTGCAGCGAGCAGGGGCTATTCTTTGTTGTGGTGCGTGGGCTTCTCATTTGTGGTGGCTTCTCTTGTGGAGCATGGGCTCTACGCATGTGGGCTCAGTAGTTGTGGCACACGGGCTCAGTTGCTCCGCAGCATGTGGGATCTTCCCAGACCAGGGCTCGAACCAATGTTCCCTGCGTTGGCAGCCGGATTCCTAACCACTGAGCCACCAGGGGAGTCCCTGAGTTCTTTTTATTATTAAGTGTCAGCATTGGAATTCAGATCTACTGAGTCCCACTCTGGGATTTTTCTACTGCCTCCCAACATTTATTCCAAATTGCTTCCGAAAAAAAAAAATGGTGTGAAGAATCTACTGTACTTCAGAAACATTTGAAAAAGGTAAGCAGGAAAGACTGGGACTTGGCAATCCACACAATCTACCGAAGTGACCACACACTAACTGATTCAATCACTTCCAAGCTAACAAATTCTGCATTGAACGATCCGCATCTCTCCAATCCATTCTTCAGACATAAAAGGGTCCCAATTAACGTAACCACATAATAACAGCAAAAATAATAAATATCGAAACCTTAACTCTTCTAATATTTGCAAAATCCAGATTTTGTAATAATAACACCATGATAGGAAACCGCAAAACTGTATAATTATACTTTAATTGTATTGTGAGGCATGCATTAATCACAAAGTTTAAGTACCAAGGACAGAATTATAATAATTCTGTAAAACAAATTTAAGCGAGCTAAGTAGGTCAGAACCACTAACATGCAACAGGAGACCTCCGGGAATTTATCAGTTAATGGCTATTTATGTGCAAATGAGTGCCCTCCAACTCTCCAAAATCCTGTGTAGCTGAAGGGTATTTCTGTTAACCAGGAGCACTGCTTAACTGCCGAGGCATAAATTAAACCATTTTATTGGAATGATTTTTAATTCCTCTACTTTCTTCTTACCACATTCCCCTCTACCTTTCTGGAAGCACAACTGACAGAACATATTTAAAAGAAGAAAAAAAAAAAAAGGTGGCTGGAGAGTTTTCAAAACTGGTCTCTCTTGTCCTCCCCATGTACATGTACACTATACTGTCAGTAAAATTAAAGGAAACATTTCAGACTTCACATCCTCCAGAGGGAACTTACATTGTTAAAAAACTACAAGTTTCAATATAAGCACTACATTAATGCACTATTTTACAATGAATTAAAATAAAATTCTGTTCTATATCCTTATATTTTTATCTTACAGAGCACGAAGAAATTCAATGCAGTTTGCATCATTTTTGTCATAACATCAAACTACATACCTATCAAAATATACTCTAAGAAGTGGGAAATAAGCTTTTTCTCTTTCTTTAAACAAAACAAAACAAAACAAAACCCTTAGTGCTTAATTTCTAACTTGTCTCAAAATACAGTGAAGCATTTGGGTATGGGAAAGCCAGAATAAAAATTTTCAATGTGACATAAATACGGTTAAAAGAAACCACTGAACATCTGTTATCAGGATCATGCCAAACTTATTCATCAAGTACAGACGTAGCATAAAGTTAGATACTTTCTAACTTCTAGATTTTGGGTGAAATAACAGTTATCTAAATCAACCCTTTATTAATATAGTGGCAATTTAAAAGTTTCAACTTGTGCTACCATTCCCTTTCTTTCTCTCCCATTATTAATTGAAAAATTATAACCGAATGTTAAGTAAAAGACATGTAGAAACCAAGATAAGACACAATATCTTTAAAATTACAGTATTTTACAGCACAGGTAAAACCTCAGCATTTTAAGCTAGAGTCAAAAAAAATGTAATACTTGTGGGAACGCTCTATTTTTTCAAATTTTTTTTGCGGTACGCGGGCCTCTCAGTGTTGTGGCCTCTCCCGTTGCGGAGCACAGGCTCCGGACGCGCAGGCTCAGCGGCCATGGCTCACAGGCCCAGCTGCTCCGCGGCATGTGGGATCTTCCCGGACCGGGGCACGAACCCGTGTCCCCTGCATCAGCAGGCGGACTCTCGACCACTGCGCCACCAGGGAAGCCCGGAACTCTCTATTTTAAACATACAACTAATAAAAGTTTGTGGTAAACTCCTTCAAAAAGATAAGAAAAAACATTCCACTCATCTTTCCATAATTGAATTTTCCAGAGTTGTAAGTAAATTATAGCAGAGCAGATGATTATATCAAGTTTGCTTCTGATTAGTATGCTTTGGAAACATATCACTTCTGGATTCAGAGAGCGATCATCAAAGGTATCAAGTGCTCCACTGGACAATTATGTTTGCATATGAAATAAGGAACAGAAATCTCCAGCCTAATGCCATGTGTTATACTTAAATGCATAATATATATGTCATAAATTAAGATGCATTTATAGCCTGAAAACATAATTTCATTGCAACTGTCTGCTTTTAGGAAGAAAAATATTAACTACAAAAGATAAATTCTCACATAAATGTAACCATCTCTTAAAGGTCATCACCCTACTTCAAAAGGGAACTCTCAGAAGCTATAAAGTAAGGGCTCACTTGGCTCTCCATCCCCCCCCACCACCACTACCCCTACCCTTTTTGGTTAGGGACAATACAGTGTTCATGCCAGAGTCTTCTAGTCCCAGGCAGATTTTCTGTCAGATCTCTATGTACCAAGCACTGCCCTAAGGCTTAATTAACCCTGCCCATAGATAAACAGGACCTCCTCTTATTGCAGAGACAACAGATACCTAGCCCGCTTGCTGAAGGAGTACCAAAATTAAGAGGTAGGTCTCGTATTTAGACTATCTCCTTCAAAACTGTGTAACAGCATCACACAAGGAAGAAGACTGTGCAGGTATATAAAAGTCATTGAAAGTTACCAATATCTGCATTTACATGGCTGAAATAGCAGACAAAATGACACAATATTAAAGTTTTCTGACATCCTTAGGGTAATGAGATCAACACCACCATTGAGGGAAATCATAGACCACAGAGTAAATGAAAACTTTTAACACTCTGGAAGAAGCCGCCAAACCTAAAATTTCCATAATTGCTCAAAACGTTGCTTGAAATTATTGCCTGATTATACAGCACCACCCTGGGTCATCCAGATCATCTCTTTCCATTATTCCCTCTATCACTTAGTCCTGACTTCAAAACTAATGCTCTTTCTTACCATAGTGTATTTTTTTAAATTACTTTTAATTTTTAAATTCTATTTTTGTATCACTAGTCTTTTTTTTAAAACCACAATAGCTTCCTATTCAGTTTCCTTACCTTTTACTCCATCATGCCAGAACCACCAAAGACTTATTAAGCACCGTATGTTAGGCACTTTAGCTGGATACCTAGTGCTGAAGATAAAAATCAGACAAATTCCCTGCCCTCAAAAAGTATCATTCTAGTGAAGATGGACAAAGACAGATATGGCATTTCAAGTGATAACTGCTCTGGAAGCCACTCGCTCTGCCTGGGGAGCCTGGAAACTCTTCACAGGGGAAACTGCATATTCCACTTACACTTGAAAGGAAATAAGCTTTCCAGGCAGAGAAAGAATCCAGGAACACATCAGGTAGGGGGATGAAGAGGAAAGGACCAGGTCAGATTTTTTTTTCTCAGGGAGTTTATGATTCAGTCTGGGGGAGAAGAGCACATGTGTTTAAAGAACTGCTCTCATACTGTCCCTCTACTTAAAACCTATAGTCGTTGACTTCCTCCTCACCCACATCTATACTCTTGCCCCAGTTTCGAAGCCCTTCGTAATCTGGTTTCATCTTCCTACCAAAGCACGTATCCTCTTCTTTCATCAGACTAGATTCTTTACCAGCACCACCCCTGCCCAAAAAACATTTAACCCATTACAACGTCCAGTTCTTGTATCACTCTCTGATTCTAGCATTTTTCCCTCCTTCCTTCCAACAAGTTATATAATTGCTATTCTTATACCCCACCACTTTCAAGAGGTCTTTCCTATCCTTCCTCCTGGCAGTTTCCTTCATTACAAGTATAAATTCTTCTCCTTTAATACTCAGTTCAAATGCCACCTGTTTCCAAATATCTTTCCTACTCTCATTCTATCTCTTTTCTTTCTTCTTTCTACTACTGATTAATTACAGTAATATCTTATGATATTCATTACTTATTAATTTTCACTTTTTGAGCTACATCACCATTATATACATATTATTTACTAAAAAATAATCTCCCTAAGAACAAGGTCTGTATTTTTTGCACATAAAGAAGTATTCTGCACTAGTAGAGCTCAATAAATGTTACTGTATGATCCTATTTACTGAATTACTACAACATCTCACTAATGTTTTCTTTAATATTGTGTGTGGTATCCTGTATCTCCAACTAGAGAACCTCTAGTGCCTCTCTCATGTCCTACCCAGGACCAGGTAAGGACAAGTCCATATAAAGCATCCAAAAAATATTTGCCTAGATATTCATCTACCCTCCACCCACTCAACCCACTTAGTTACAATTTATTTAATTCTTCAAATTTTTCTTCCCTGCTAAGGCATAGGAAAATGAGAACTCAAACTGACTGAAGTTCCTGACATACAAGAAACTCTCATTACGTATGCTGTTTAGTAATGAATTATGACTAGGTTATTATGTGTCTATCTAAAAAAATAACATGCAAAAAGTAGCCACCTCAGTATTTATTGACTAACTTGTTTTTTCTAATATATAACTAAAAATCACCAATTACCGGCCAAAGTCAAAATATTCAATAATATTTGTAGCACTGTGAGTTGGTGCTTAAGAAAAGTGTTTCCTTTTGTCACTCTTTTTTGTGTTTTTATGTTGTGCATGCTACATAAAACAGGGGGATAAAAACAGCTCTACGTAAATAAAAGAAGAAAAGCCAATTAAGTAAATTTTAGTTTAATTATGCTGGCAGTGTAAATCATATTTCCATTTATCAACTTTAAAAAGAAAAGTAAATTTACCAAAAAAAAAATTAAAGCATTCAATATATAATTGACAGAATTAGAAACGCTGAAGTAATCTAGTCCAACTCTTTACCATTCAGATGAAAGAACTGAAATATGGGGCCAGCCTGAGGTCCCACTGAAGTTAGGGTACAAAAAGATCTTTCTATCACTTCACATCCCATCTCAATTTGCTTCTTTACAGAAATTTAATTTATTCTTAAACCAGTGGTCTCTCTCCTAAAATAAATGTAAATACTGTATTAATGAATACTTGAGGACATTCTATAGAATGTATTTAATATGCAAGACCACAGGTGAACATGAACAGGTAGAGATTTCAACCTATTTCATTAATTTTGAAACTTTGTATTAAACATAGATAAAAGAACTGAAATGAGAATGAATAAAGGATTCTCTAACTT
The DNA here is from genome assembly GCF_003031525.2 of Neophocaena asiaeorientalis asiaeorientalis. Taxonomy (NCBI): domain Eukaryota; kingdom Metazoa; phylum Chordata; class Mammalia; order Artiodactyla; family Phocoenidae; genus Neophocaena; species Neophocaena asiaeorientalis. Next base: position 3,154,306 of record NW_020174704.1, on the reverse strand, counting down.
CAGTGATTCCAAAATAAAAGGTATAAAAGACAAAAAGAGAAATAATGTATATGAAAATTTAATCTTTTTTGCTCTACCCCCTTCCCCCGCCCCGGTGTCATTATTCCAATGAGATTAAATATATCCACCTGCTATGGACTGAATTGTATCTTCCCAGATTCCTACTGAAGCCCTAACCCCCCAGTATAGCTGTATGAGGACCCTAAGGAAATAGTTAAGGTTACATGTGGTCATAACGTTGGGGCCCTGATCCAATAGGATTAGGGTCCTTATAGGAAGAGACACCAGAGTCTCCCTCCTCCTCCAACAATGCCCCCGCAAGGAAAGCTCACGTGAGCACACAGTAAAAAGGCCTTCTCACTAGGAAAAGAACTCTCACTAGAAATGGACCAGGCTGGCACCTTCTCAGACTATCAACCCTCAGAACTGAAAGAAAATAAATTTGTTGTTCTAGTCAGTCTGTAGTATTTTGTTATGGCAGCCTGAACACACTAAGACACCATCTGCACAGCATTTTATAGAGTTTATATATTTAAATGATATAAGCACCTAGTGCTTACTAGTCCTAATCTAAATGAAAAATGTAGAATAGCATCCAAAAAGATAAGACACGACTATACTGGTCCATATGAAAATAATGGGAAAATTGAACCATGTTTACTATCTCTAAAGTAGGCAAAATGAACTTGTCTTCTGGGAAACTGGGATTTATAATTACATCTTGTCACAAAACGTCAATTGCAATATAATTGTGAAAAGCCTGGACCATTAGTCTGACCTAAAACATGGAACTTCTTATATTCTGGAGACCACCTACCATTTTACATGTGTGGTCTTCAGAATATAAGAAACTCCACACATATATTGGATCAAACTACGATCCAGGCATTTCAGAATTCGGAAAAGAGCAACTGTGGAGATATAAAACTTGGAGCCATTAAATAGCTGGTTTTCACTACACTGTAGCTCTATGAATGTAGGATACAGCTTGGTGTACACAGAACACTTGTTGGTTCAGTACTGAGACACAGAAAGTATTCAAGAAATGTATGCTGAATTACACTGGAATTCCTCCCAGGAAACCAAAAGAAAAAAAACTGCCAACTGTTAAATATGTGTATGCATATAAACATAAATACATATATATTTATTTTTTAAAGATTATGACATTTATATACATAAAACCCTTAAAACTTCTATATATCCAAAAGGAAATATAAAATGCAAGCTTCAATATATTTAAAACATACATGATGTTCCTAAGTTGATGTATTCAACCTATAATTTGCTATGGCAAATTAATATTAAAAATCAAACGAGGTTACTTAGTGAGAGGTCATTAGAACAATTCTCATTCAGGGTTATAAGCTTTTCAAAGAAAAGTTCATTTTATAATGAAATAATTGCTTTACTCTAACAAGAAAAATAATTTTTCTTTCCCTACTTTTTTCCTGGGGGCATTCCTCTCAAAGCTCATCATCATTCTAAATATTTAAATCTGGAATGGTGGCTGCCTGGACTAGATGTACAACTGTTTTCCAACCCTTCACTATTTTATGCTGGATTCTCCATTTCTTGAACCCAAGATATTTCTTGTTTTGGCTAAATCCTTCATTTCCCTGAAGGACACATTGTCTGGCAGTATATCTCAAAAGTATAAAACTAGAAGAAAAAAAGCAAGTGGCACAGCTGTATGCAACATCTCGGGTATGACAGCATTTATGTAAACTTTTGAAAATGAACAATGCAATACTACATATTGCTTTTGGATTCTATTTTGTCATGTTAAATTATCAAAGTTTGTTGTCCTGAATAGATCAAATGTTTATAGAACATTTAAAAAGTGTGGGGGGGGGAAGATACATTAAGGTTTCAGAGAAAGGGAACAGGAAAAAAAAACAACAACAGATGTCGGAAGAAAGAAATGTAGAAAAATATACCAATGACATAGTGCTGTAATTAACAATTCACTAAAGACCCTTACATATGCTTATAAGTGGCTAAGTTTTTATTTTTTATTAGTAAAAGGAATATGTTAAAGATATCAGAAACAACATTGAAAACTTTTGAATGAGTATCTATCCTCCTAAGCACAAGCTGCTAAAGACTTATACTGTCTTTCTAATTCTACTGCTACCAATCAGCTCTGCAACATGGTGTGTGTGACTGACTTATTGCCATATAATCACATACTTTATTTCGTATAGGGCAATCTCAGAGAAAATTCTGTAAGTGATGTAGAAGAGTTTTAAGGAGAGCCTCTTCAACATTTGGTTATTGACCACAGTGTATTTCTTTGCTTATATGTCGGCCTCACTATACTGGGGCACTTGAGAGCAGCGATCTCTATTTTCAGCATCTCTGTTTTCTCCCATACCAGCACAAAGTCTGCCACAGCAGGTACTTGCTGGGCACTCAATAAAGGTGGATTGACTGAAAAGTATACTTATTTCTGTTTCATGCAAAGGCACAAAATTCATACAGCCAGAATTCTCTAAGCCGAAAGAAAAGAAAAGGGTTGGGGGAGACACTACTAAGAAACTAGAGTTAATTTATGCTTTCACTTCAAACATAACTGGTATTCTTTTCAGGGACTACCACTGAACCAAACATTCAGAATGGAGCTCTAAAAATCTTAATTTAGAGTGGAAAACTCTGTATCTTAAAATTTACTTGTAATATACATTCTTTCACTTCACTTCTCTGAAATCAATGGATAAGCAGTAATGATAATAAAAGCAATCATCACTTGGGTACCCTGCTAGACACTTGACATATATTATCTCTTTTGGTCTTCAAACCAGTTCTTTAATGTGTATTATTACACACATTTTACAGATTAGAAAAATTGAGGTTCAAAGAGAATACATGACTTACCGAAGATTAAAGTGAAAGAAAAGTGGCAGAGTCAGAATTAAAATTCACATCAGCAACCTTTTGAAAAATACAGCAATTTTTTACTACAAGCAAAAGACATTAATTATTCCAAGTATGATCTGTACATACTAAATGCATGAAGTGGAAATGTGCTCTGCTGGTTTTGATGCTGGATATATTAATAACTCACAAAATTGAACTACAACTAATATCCTGATTAAATAAACTGAGTAACCCAAATTTTCAACGAGGATCTTGGAAAATCAGATGGTTACAAGAGCCAAGCCAAGTTAAAACCATGTATAGCTTCTAAATGTTTACTGGGGCTAAATAAATTAAGGTTTATTATACAACACGATACTACATAGCCTTATACAATGTGTATATGTAGAGAGATGTCTTTGATATCTCTTTCATTAAAAAACTAAAGTTGTAGAAATTTCCAAGGTATAAAATCCCACGTTTCCCACTTAAAATAAGAGGTGGTAAAAGAGGCAGTGTGGATAAAAGGAGAAGCAACAGCAGTTTAGAACAGTCTACAAAGGGTTAATAGTAGTTCCCTTTATGGAAGAGAGGTTGAGGAGAGGAATGACTTATTTTCTGCAGCATACAATTGTATATTATTTATATTCTTTACAGGATACATGAATTTTGATAAAATAAAACTTAAAAAGAGAGGCATTAAAAACTCTCTCTAGAGCCTTCCAGTGCTTTAGAAGTTATACCGAAAACTTTATTTTATATTCTGTATTAATAGTAAGAAAAACAGGGCTTAAAGAAAATAGTAGGGAACATATGCTGACAAATGCAGGAAAATTCTTTTTTTAAATTCTGGGAGACAAAAGTTAATTAACCCTTTTACCTGTCACTTCACCCCAAACTCTAGAAGTTTTCTATCTCTAGTTTTCTATAGAGCTACAGTTTTGTTCCAAAGGGGACAAAATTTTTATGTTTATAGTCTAAGGTTTTCTCCTACTAGTTAAAAATTTGCTTCTATAGAATTATGTAATTATGTATACATAAACCTTGAATGTAATTAAATCATGGCTCCCAACGTTTTTTTAAAAAGAACTATGTCTAAGACTCTTTAAATGGTTTGGTTTAAAATATAAAGTATCTTCCACATATAATCAAACATGTCCATGAAGATCAAAGTCTCATTTACAATATTGTAAGTGGTACCTTTAGAGTTGTGTGGTACACAATTTGTAATACAACAGTTCCCAAGAACCCTACCAAGAAACACATAAAGACATTCATCACAGCTTTGTATCTAATGGTGAAACTTTCAACACAGTATACATTTTCACCAAGAAATGATCAAGTAAACTATGGTATATCCACACAGGGGAATATTATGAAGCCACCAAAAATAATGTTGCAAATGTCACTGATATGGAAAGCAACTGATGATAGATTAAGTGAAAAATCAGGCCACTAAACACTGTTTAACCCCATTTTTTGTTCTAAAAGTGCATATGAATAGGAAAAGTCTAGAAGGATATAACAAAATATCAATAGCAGCTCTTCCCCATGATAAGTGACTTTTTAAAAAAAACTTGCCTATATTTTCTAAGTTTTATGTCACAAACATATAAAAGCCTAATATTGGGCTTCCCAGGTGGCACAGTGGTTGAGAGTCCGCCTGCCGATGCAGGGGACACGGGTTCGTGCCCCGGTCCGGGAAGACCCCACATGCTGCAGAGTGGCTAGGCCCGTGAGCCATGGCCGCTGAGCCTGCGCGTCCGGAGCCTGTGCTCTGCAACGGGAGAGGCCACGACAGTGAGAGGCCCGCGTACCGCAAAAAAAAAAAAGAAAAACCCTAATATTTGATTTTTTTTTTTTAAATCACAACTGCAGTAGTAAAATGAAACAAAAGTGTTCTTCACCATAGGGTTTTGCTGGGTTTTGTTTTGTTTTAAATCATTTGACTTATAGGAAAAACCTTTTCCTTCCATCCCACCCCCTCCCTAAGAGGGAGATTTATGCAGCATAAGCTACATAAGCAGGAGTGTATTTCACCTTGTATCACTTTTTATTAAGTATCTTTGAAACTGTGCTAACACTGTGGTTGGTAGTCTGAATTAGATTTTGAAGATTAGTTGTTAGTAAAGTGCTGTTATTTATAAAAATACATAATTGAGAGATCAACCAACCCAACTAAGGCCCCCTGAAGAAACACTATTCCAGGAAGAGTATACTGTGCTTTCTTGCTCTGAGGAGTTTCACTTCATAAATGGATTAACTCTTGGTTAACTAGAAAATTCTGGAACAACCAATTTCCCAATAACGATTTTTTTTTTAACAGCAATTCACTATGAAGTATGCTCTAAAATACCCTTTCTTTGCATCCTACCACTGACAGCTTTTCATCGCCAAAGAGTTCCAAATTCCTGGAAGTCTACAGGGGATGCTCTTTTCTTTGGTATCTTTTACTGGTTTCCAGGAAAATGCCAGTAGGAGGCAGCAACGACTGGTGGCAACAGCGGCGGCTCCACTCTGCACAGTAGTTAGTTACTGGCTTCATTCCTCTGTCATTACAGAAGCAAGATGACACTGTTCTCTAATCCAGCCAAACCTGATAAGTACCATCAACCTGTCACTTCCTACATTTCAAATTCTAACATCACAGCGTCAAAGAGTTTTTACATTTCGATTTCTTTTGCTGGCAGCAGCCGGTAGCCTCTCATTCTCCCACAGTATTCTAATGCTGCATTTGCACACCGGGGTTACTCCCAGACTGAATAGCAGGTCATCTCCTGCTCACTGAGCTCATCTGTGGCCCATGTGCTAGGCAATTTAGATCCAATCAGCCCTTATTTAGCTCAAGAGTAATGAGCAGCATAGTGACACAGACTTAAGCCTGACCCTCAGGATACTGCTCATCAAGCAGTAAAACTGTGACAAAATCATTCATCTTCCACCCGCTGGCAAGAAATAATACTCGCACTCACTGTATTACTTTTCAAGATAAAAAAAAAAAAGTCCTGAATTTTCATGATGTGAGACATTAATTTGCAGAAAGCTGAATTCCCTTAAACCTCCCTGTTGCTATGAGCTCACCAGGGGGAAATAGGCCTTAGGAGACTGAAATGGAATAAAGAAAATTGCTCTAGCTTTCTTTTCATTTTAAATAAGCCTTAAATCTGACAAGAGATATACTAAAGAGAGAAAAATATATATCTTGTAAGGTAAAGAAGAAACAATTGAAATTAAGAGTTCCAAAGGCTAGTTTCACTCCTTATATATGTTCTCAATTTTGTTAAAATATAAATAAAATTAGAACCAGAGCAATCACTCACCCTTCTCCACAAGGTAGATGGAGAAACGTAAGGAAGTGTTCTTTATAGGCCATCTTATGGCAAAAGTAAATTCATATCATAAAACAAAAATGTACTCTGATGTTTTCTAAGAAACACATCTTAAAGAAAACAACTTTAGAGTAATTACCAGAAGATGGTGTGGATAGCTAGGAACATTTTTAAAGTACAATAAATCTACTCTTCCACAATTTATAGTGCCTTCTGTAGTCTTATTAATCTAAAAATAATGGGATAATTAAGAGATCGGTTTCCTTCCCTCACTGATACATCACATCATTAAAAAACACGTTTAGTGGCTTATTGTACTATATTAAACATAAATACTTAAATTACTTGCCTCCTTGCTTGTTTCCTCTGAGTACTTCCCTTTTATAACCAAAGGCCACAACGGTAGTCTATCTACCGAGTTCCTTAAGACTGGGTCCACCTACTGAAATTGCAGTTTAAGGTCTTTTTATCCATTCCACAGTTGGAAAAGAGTTAAATTTAACAAACCCATCACAAATAGGATTTGCCAGTCTTCAATATATTTATTATAACAATCGATCTTTGGTTTAAGAAACACAGCCCTGTGTGCCACCATGAAAGAGGACAGTGGCAATGCCTTCCTATAAACTTACTGCTGAATTTCATCCAAAGCTTCAAAGATTTGGGTGGTCTAAATACTTATAGTGAACCATGGGGTTCAGACAAGAAACCACAGTGACATAAGTCAGATTGAGGAAAGTAGCTTTTGCCACATCCCAACGTCTTTTGATTTGTTACCATTTTGCTAAAAAGAAATATTCCAGTGCTTGGTACAGAAAATAATCATGGCATTTCTATTCCCCAAGCTCATCCACTTGCAAAAGAATGAAATGTATATTTCTTTTGTCCTTGTCATTTTATCCCAATGTTCATCCCAATTTTTTTCAGTGTTCTTTCACCACTGTTACCTTCCTTTTCCTAATTATGAGAGGTGGAATTTACTGTTTTCATTCAAACTTTGAGAACTATGAATCAGAAGTCATAAAGCTCCATTCATCTACTTCTTCAAAGTAATCTTGAAAAAAAATCTATAATATAAAGGTCTATTCACCTCTTACTTTACTTTTGTAATTTTGCAGATGGGGTTAAATATTAGATCTGACCTAGATTATAACTGGAGATTACAAGACTAGGGGCACAGCAGATAGAAAAAATAGAAGATTAAGAAAAGTGGGTAAGGGCTTCCCTGGTGGTGCAGTGGTTAAGAATCCACCCTCCAATGCAGGGGACACGGGTTAAAGCCCTGGTCCGGGAAGATCCCACATGCTGTGGAGCAACAAGGCCTGTGAGCCACAACTACTGAGCCTGTGCTCTAGAGCTCGCAAGCCACAACTACTGAAGCCCATGCACTACAACTACTGAAGCCTGTGCACCTAGAGCCTGTGCTCTGCAACCAGAGAAGCCACTGTGATGAGAAGCCCGCACACTGCAACAAAGAGTAGCACCCGCTCATGGGCGCTACTCTGAGAAAGCCTGCGCGCAGCAACAAAGATCCAATGCAGCCAAAAATAAAATAAATAAATTCATTAAAAAAAAAAAAGTGGGTAGGACTAAGAAGTCCATGGACACTTTGGTACCTTTTCTTTGTACCCAGCATTCTGAAATTCACACAGATGTGCTTTGCTATGATTCTAATTTCTTCCATTGTGCTACAGTCACTCAAAAGGCCCTTTCAGTAAGGAATCTTCCACTCCAGGGAACTACTTTAAATTATTTTATCAATTATTTCCTCCATTCCATTATTTCAGTTCCTTCTTCCAAATATCTTGCTTCCAACCCAATCCAAATACAGAAGATCTCTACTTTTAGATTCAAAGTGTTCCTGTGGACCCAGCCTCGATGGAGAGGTTCTGGAACCTAAACAAGGTAAAAGCTCAAAGGCCCACTTACTCCACCTGTTTCCATATCTTAGTAGGAGAATAGTTTGGTTATAAATATTGAATTGGCAAAATAAAATAAACCTTTCAATTAACTGAGATGGATGATGAGAAGATGACAGGAGTCTTCCTGTCATCCTCCAGAAGTCCCTTCCACCCACTGGTGCTTAGAAGACAATAAGCACAGAGTTGAAATTCAGATTATGTGTTAAATCTATTAAATCCATAGCCTGTACAGATACTGTTCTCTACTTTCATGTGGATATCGGCAAGAATTGGGGACAAGTATAAATCATTATCAAATAATACTGAATCGTTGAAGTAATAAAATATGAAATGGTGAAAAAGTGATGGTTTCAATAAACACTTACATAAGTACCTTTCTATTTTGTGTCTGTCTTTCATGTAATAAATACATGAGTGTATACCATATATGTGCACTTAACTGGTTTATGGATGTACGCCAAGTGCCTATAATAACGCCTGCTATAGTGGTAGGCACTCATAAATATTAGTTGGATTTGCTGAATAATTTGTTTAATGAATTATGTATCCTCTGTAGAAAAACAATTACAGTACAATTGTACAATAAATTGTACAATTTATCTGGCAATAAAGGGCATTAGAGAGAAAGTATTACGGAAATTCAAAGGAAAGTGAGATTATTCAAGATTGGGGACACATGGATAAGCATACGTTGCTTGGAATGAAGGATAACATTGTTCACATAAAAATAAAGAAAACGTAAATGAAGACAAAAAAAAAATATTTAGAGATTATTATAGTCCATGGTCTGGGCAGGTGCAGCATCTAAGTCAGTACTGACTGAGAGCTCTGCTGCTGTCCACTGCAGCAGCCACTAACTACCTGTAATCAGTGAGCACTTGATACGTAACTAGTGTGACAGAGAAGTTGAATTTGTCATTTTATATTCATTAACTTAAATTGTCACACACAGCTAGTGTGTATGGACAGCAGAGACCTAAGCAGATTTTCACAGAAATCCTATAAGGTAGGGGCTGTTTTACAAACGTGCAACTGAAGCTTAGAAAAGGTTAAGTAACTTCCCAGGACTGCACTGTTGGTAAGTAGAGGAGGGATGATTTGATCTCAGGTTTATTGACCCTAAAGCCCCCGTTTTTATACTACGCTGCAACAGGAAGAACTCTCAAACACTTCCTTAAGAAGCAGAGGAGAAAAGCACAACTTGCTATTGGGGATTTGTCTACTATTGCCCCAAATCCTGACTGCTCCCATGTATGATGCTCCTACATGAAGCTCTCTGATTCCATCTCTAGCTGTGATCTATTTACTACTAACTTCTGAAACCACCTTTTCCTTCCCCCAAATCCCTCTAAATAAGGGGTTTTTGGTTTGTTTTTTTTCTTTTCCTGTACTCTGCCACTCCATCTCTTTGCCTACTGTAACCGGCACTGACCATTTCTGACTTCTGATCTTAACAACTACTTTCACTCCTTGAATTTAACCCTTTTCTAATCATCGGTTATCACATAACTGCAGCTTATTCAGTCCTCAGATCTGGCTCTACTGTCCTGGCCATGCTCTGGTCTGAACCCTCAACTGGTTTTGACAGGAAAATATAAAAAAACGGTAAAAAAAAGACTTGGAGATTTCTTGGTAATTAGTAGTTCCATTTGACTACGGTAAAGGAGAACCACAAGAAAAAGTTGCAGAAATAGGTAAAGCCAGACTGTGGATAACTTCGAAAACCATGAAAAGGAATTAGACATTTTCTCTGGGTCTATTAGGATGTCATTAAAGGTGTTAAAATACAGAATGACATAAGCAGAATTGCTCTCCAAGAAGGTAAATGTGGCAAGAGAATATGAGATGAGCAAAAGCACAAATGAAAAAATAAATAGGACTTCATTAAAATTTTTAAAATTTATGCTGCAAAGGACGTTAACAAAGTGAAAAGATAATCCACAGAATGGGAGAAAATATTTGTGAATTATATATCTGATGAGGGACTTGTATTTAAATATATTAAGAATTCTTACAATTCAGTAACAAAAAGACAAATAACCCAATTTAAAAATGGGCAAAGGGTCCAAATAGGTATTTCTCCAAAGAAGACATAATGATCAATAAGCACATGAAAAGCATGTGATCAGCATCACTAGCCACCAAGGAAATGCAAATCAAAACCATAATGAAATACCTACTACCTCACATCCACTAAGATCACTCAATCATAAAGACACTTAGCAACCAGTGTTGGTGAGGATGTGGAGAAACTGCAATTCTTATATACTGGAAGAGGGAATGTAAAATGGTGCAACGGGGGCTTCCCTGGTGGCGCAGTGGTTGAGAGTCCGCCTGCCGATGCAGGGGACACGGGTTCGTGCCCCAGTCCGGGAAGATCCCACATGCCGCGGAGTGGCTGGGCCCGTGAGCCATGGCCGCTGAGCCTGCGCGTCCGGAGCCTGTGCTCCGCAACGGGAGAGGCCACAACAGTGAGAGGCCCGCGTACCACAAAAAAAAAAAAAAAAAAAATGGTGCAACGGAAACAGTTTGGCATTTCCTTAAAAGTTTAAACAGAGTTATCACATGACCCAGCAATTCTACTCCTAAGTATATACCCAAGAGAAATAAAAACATGTCCACACAAAAACTTGTACACAAATGTTCACAGCAACATCATTCATAATAGCCAAAAAGTGCAAACAACCCAATGTTCATCAACTGATGAATGGATAAATAAAATGTGGTATATTCATACAGTGGATTATTTGGTAATAAAAAGAAAGTACTGATACATGCTTTAATATGAATAAACCTTGAAATTATTATTCTAAATGAAAGAAACTAGTCACAAAAAATGATGTGTTGTATGATTCCATTTATACGAAAGGTGCAGAATAGGCAAATCTATAGAGACAGAAAGTAGATTAGTGATTGCTAGGGAAGAGGAGTTGGGGAAATTGGGAGTGACTGCTAATAGGTACAGGGTTTCTTTTGGAAGTGACAAACTGTTCTAAAATTGTGGCGAAGGTTGCACAACTTTGTGAATGTGCTAAAACCATTAATTATATGGTATGTGAACTTTATCTTAATAAAGCTGGTCAAAAAGTGAATTGTATAAGTGATATACCTCAAAAAAGCCAATTAAAAAAAAAAGATGGTTTGAGAAGGGAAGGCACTGGAGGCAGGGAGATTAGGCAAGCATTAATAATAGTCTAAAAATGGAGGAAAGGGTAGTGAGAATAAAGAAGGGATAATAAAAGAGAGCCTCCAAAGACATTAAAAAAAATTCTCTCACTCAACTAGATATATAGAGAAAGGAAGGACATACATACATGTCACATTTCTACCTTTAAAAAATTACTTTTCTTCTTCTACAGCAGCTCATTACCGTCTTAGTAACACAGAATCACAATTTCCAATAGTTCTATAATTGTTGAGGCAATGTTCATGTACTCTACAATCCTGACTTTATTTTTACAACAAAGAACCTGATTCATTTACCCATCAAAAAGCCATTTCCTAAATGGCCACTATGTAAAAGGTACTATATTAGGGATGGGTTAAAAACCATCCAAGGTAAGTCCACACACACACACACACACACACACACACACTGGTCCGCTGAGGTTTTCCGGCATAAATTTTCCGGCATAAGGTGTAGTACAAAGAAATAATTATATTATGGGTTCTTTTGAAAATAATAATAATGATAATAATAGCAACATCTAACATTTATTGAACACTCACTAATATGCCAGGGACTATGTTAGCCACTTTACATTCCTGATTACATGTGATCCTTAAAGGTTTGTGCTATTATCCTCATTTTACCAATAAGGTTGAGATTTGGACACATAACTTTTCCCTTATAATACTTTAAAAGAATCACTTTGTACTTAGGCAAGGAGAATTCATACCTATGTAACAGATCTAGTTGGAGACTAAATAAATGACCCAAAATATTAACTCCTATACATGAAAAATTAAGTAGATAACTTATGTTTCAGCAAAATACAAAAATGGTACACAAACATTGCCAAGTTATCAGGGTGAGTTGATATTACTGCATGAATTTATAAAATATGTAACATAAAAGGGCCATAGTAAACACACTATGCAAAATTCAAGCCTGGTAAAGAGCAAATAAGCAAACAAACAAAAAAGCTAATTCACAGTATATATGTAAAAATCTCAGTTGAAAGATACATGAAATATTTAATGATGAAGAGAAATATTTACATTTTATATATTTCCAAAATACTAATACTAGTACATCCCCTTAGAGATGCTTTCTCTGAAGCAACCAAAACTGGTAGATTGATCACTCTTAGTGGACAACACAAATATTTGATTTTTCAAATAAAAACTGGAAATATATTTTTCCATGGAGCATACTCATGTGTTCTCTCTCAAATTATTAGAACATTGCCCTAAAAATTTGCATAAAATCAAGTCAAAATCTGCATCAAATATATATTTCATATATATAGTATAAATGATGTACATATGTATATACATGACACACATATGTACATATACATAGATATATGTGCATATATATACATGATGAAACAGCAGATCAGCAGATATTTTGGGCAATCCAGGATACACTAATCAAACTTTGCAAATAAATAACTCATAATAATTTGATTACTTAAAAAATCAATTAGTTTCAAAGTTGTTTTGTAATAAGCCATTCTTCAATAATTAGAAGCTGTAATCCATTATACTAACAGAACACCCAACAACAAAAGGAGGAAAAGGCTTGCATGCTGTCCAGAGTCTCCTTTCTATTTTTCCTGAAAACTCATGTAAATTATTTGGTAATCAGCAGAGCCTCACAAGAATATTTCCCCTTGTACTACCTCCTTCCCTACCTAGAAAATTCCCAGTTGTCTCTCCAAAGGAAAGATTAAAACAAATTTTTTTTTGTTTAGAATAAATGATACCATACCGATAAAGGTTAAAATAACTATTGAGCTTGGAAAATATTTGAGGGGAATGATATACAGTTTTTCTGAGTCCATGTGTATGCACACGTGCACACACACGTGCACACACACACACCCAGCCCAAATGTCAAAAAAGATGTATAACAAACAGATGAACTTGCAAGTTCATGGAAAAAGAAGAAAAGGATTTAAAAATATATGTACTTTCAAAATGTATTTTGAAGCCAGGAAAAAGAATCTGAAACCTTTCAAGGAGTTGCACTTGAGCACGTACAGTATCAAAAACAGGTAATCATCCCTTCTGAATTATTTCTTAGTCTCCACATTTAACATCTTAGACAAGTTTTCAGCTGCCTTTAGACTTCTTTGAAACTAGGCTCTTGTTTAATATAAAATAGGATGTCAGTTGATCAATATCCATTTGGCTTAAATTCATAAGTCCACAACCCCCCTTAAGTGGTAGAACAAACAGGTACAAGGCCTGAAGATTTATTGTTTCTTTTTAAACGCTGAATGATATTTGCAGATGCCAAAAGGCATTTTGAAATCACTCCATCCCTACTTCAATACAAATGAAAAAGGGGGATGGGGAGGAGAGAGAATCTCATGAGGCCTTGTATGTCAAGTTTTTGCCCAGAGCTAATTTTCATAGCTGTGTTATAAAACCCTGAAAATGGAGGTTTATAATGGAAATGCTGACAGACCCTTAACTATAGCAGCATGAATGGATATAATTAAAGAAAAGCTTTTGGCTACACCTAACTCCACAAATTAAAGACTGCCATTTTTATATTAACCTCAAATAACAGCCAAGTGAGAACTAGAAATGTGATTTCAGAAAGGGAATGTGAAATGTTAAAGATGACTGCTCAAATTATTTGACTTTCGGAGTTTTAAACACAGAGGCATTTAGTTAACATAATCAAGTCAGTATTTTCATAATGTTACCTAATCAGCGATAAAGAATGCTCTGGTGAGCCAGCAGCTCCAGTTAGCAGAAAGTGGCATATGAAGTTATTATTTCTTAACAGCCTAGAGGGAGCCGCTTCTCCCTTTAATCAGTGATCTTAGTTCCTTCCTACTTATAATTTCTCTGTCATACCGTTATAAAACTATTACCTAGTTCAACACACACAGGCACACACCCTGCACACACATTTATGCAGGGACCGGTACCTTATTCCCACCTGAATTACAAAACAGAAGAGATTATTAAGGTAAAGTATTTCATTCTTTCCCTTGTCAGGGATGCAGCCAGGAATAAATATCATCAATCTATGTAACCCATCTTCCCTATCTAAACCAAAATTCAAAGAATTTAGCTCTGTTCTTAACTTAAAAGGAAAAAAACCCCTATGCTTTAATTTTTAACAACTATTCAAATTATTTTTAAACTTTCTAATAGTATTAGTAGAAAAAATATTATAGGATACCTAAAAGATGCCTATGAAAAGATCTTCAGTGAAGTTTCAGATTTTGGGTTAAGAAATTAGGAACACTCTCTATGATCAAATACCTAGAGGACTTTTCTTGTGTTTCCCTCCCCTGCCTCCCTTCCTTCTTTCTTTCTTTTTAAGGGAAACAATTCTGAATGATCTCTGGGGCCCCTTTTCCCCCAAAGATCCCAAACTAAAAGCAAGTCTGTCTTGACAATATCTGCCTTAGAAGGAAGTACTGAAGATTGATATAATAAAATAAAACTATGCAAGTCACAGTCCCTCTTACTGTATACCGCAATCAGTCTCATTGAAGGACTGTGTGCAAATTACTATGCAAGCTTCAGAAATTTAAAAGATGGCAGTGCCTAAACCATGACAGCATTAATAATGACCCGCACATTACTACACCATTCTTATTCACACATTGATCTCATACTGCTCGATAACCTTGGCAACAGAAGTTCTACATGATTTCACATTCTCTTACAGCAATTGTTTTTGATCATAGTTGACCAGTATAAAGCAAAACCAAAAATAAACATCTGTACAAGGAATTAAATGTTACCAACATAAATAGTTGTGTCCTTTTTTTCACTGGTTAGTCCTGAAGAGCAACAACATACTCCTTGCCCCCGGTCAAGATGATACCAAATTACAATCTCAAACCAGATCTCGTTTAAAAGAAATTATTAATACAAATGTAAAGTTACTCTCACCTTATATAATTGAGAGTTGTCATTATGCCTCTTGATTCTGACCTCTGTACTTCTGAATACATGGATTAAGAGATGCATTATAGTTTACAAGGTACTTGGCAAGCAATATTTTTGCAACACTCCTGACATGCTCTAATGCTAAAAACTTCTACTAAATTGAATTTAAACGGCAAAAATTTGATTTTTTACCAGAAGTGAAATTTAGATGGTTGAAGTGGTGCTAATAATAAATCAAAGATAAATTACTATTATAAATAAAATGTGATTTACTTGTCTCCACACCTCTTTGTGATTTATTTTTCCAACTAATGACTCATTAAAAAAATATATAACTTGCAAAATTATAAAAACAAAGTAATCAAAAGCCCCAATAAGAAATTACCCTTCTTTTTTTGCAGCAAAAATAAAAGGTAAAAGCACTCAGAAGTATACATGAGTAGTGGTAATACTTTCAGGTTTGTCAACAGATTTCATTCATCTAATTACTTCCTAATTTATAAAAACTGTAGTGGTATGGTTAGTGTCTGTTTAGTTATTTGTAAACTATTATAAAGACAGTGTAAGAAGGCAGCTATGGTATAGGGGTTAGAGTCTGAGGGGTGATTCTGAAACAACTGTGTTATTTTAGGTAAATTACAAAAAGTAAAAAGTCACCATGTTTCCATTTCTTCATCTATAAACAGGGATGACAGGATTGGTAAAGAAATACATGAGATAGTATTTATAAACTGTACATCTTTTAAGAATACAAGAATTATTCTTGTGTTTCTAGGTTACTACTTTTGAAGAATGACCAAAAAAGTTCCAGTTAAGAGCTTGAAGACAAAAAGTCAGTAAATAAAAAGTAATTTCCTATTTATTACTTTCACTGTATTTCCATTTTTAAAGCCTCTCCAACCTTCAAAATAAATCTCCTTCTCCTATTACCAAGTTTACATTAACATTTTTAACAAACTTCTGTGTTTATCTTGGAATGCATATTTTCTAAATATACTCCATACACTAATCTAAAAATGAGAAAGGAGGCTTTCTCATACACGTTCAGGGAGACTGAAATTGGTGCAAATTTTTTAAATTAAATGGGATGATTAAACGGGACTGGAATATCCACCCACATTTAAAATGCACATACACAAATTCACTCTTAGGAATTAACCTACAGATATACCTTCACAAGTACACAGAGAATACATATATAAAGATGTTAAAACTATGTTTATAATAACAAAATGGTAAATAATATAAATTTCCATTATTTGGGGATTGGCTAAATAAAGTTTGGTGCATCCATATAATGAAACACTAAGTAGCCATTAAAAACAACTAGATAGGTCTCCATATACTAACATGAAAAGCTGTCTAGGAAATATTAAGTGAAAAACTGAAGTTGCAGAACAAAGATCATTTCTTTTGTGTTTTAAGCCTATGAATGGGAAGAAGTCTGGAAGGTTCTATAACAAACCATTTTAATCTATGGAGTAGAAATAGAGCATCACTGAGGTTGGACCAGATAGTTCTTTGTTGCGTGGGCTGTCCTGTACATTGTAGGCTATTTATGTAGCAGTATCCTTGACCTCTACCCACTAGATGCTGGGTAGCACTCCTCATACATGTGGCAATCAAAAACTTCTCCAGACACTGCTCAATGTCCCCTGGGGGAAAAACTCACCCCTAGGTGAGAACCATTGAACTAGAGAATAAAGGAGTGAAGTTGGGGAGAGGAAATTTTACTTGCCACCTTATACCTCATTTTTTTTTTCTTTTACCATTTTTACCAACACAACATACTACATTTGCAATTCAAAGAAAAATGTCAGGGACTTCCCTGGTAGCACAGTCATTAAGAATCCACCTGCTAATGCAGGGGACACGGGTTCCAGCCCTGGTCTGGGAAGATCCCACATGCCACAGAGCAACTTAGCCCGTGTGCCACAACTACTGAGCCCGCACTCTAGATCCCATGAGCCACAACTACTGAGCCCGCATGGCACAACTACTGAACCCGCATGGCACAACTACTAAAGCCTGCACGCCTAGAGCCTGTGCTGTGCAACAAGAGAAGCCACTGCAATGAGAAGCCTGCTGACCGCAGTGAAGAGCAGCCCCTAATCTCTGCCACTAAAGTCCATGCGCAGCAACGAAGACCCAACACAGCCATAAATAAATAAATAAATAAATAAATAAATAAATAAATGTTCCTTAAAATTAAAAAAAAGAAAAATTTCACAACAAAAGAAGATTCCTCCACACTGCCCCACTGCTCTCCGAACTACTGGATTGGACATAAAGTTCGTTCAGGTTTTCTGAACAAACTTTTTGGCTAACCCAACACTTTGAAGAACCTCAAAAAAAAAAATAGGTTCCTCCAAATTTCTAACTAAAAAATTAAATAGTATTTGTAAGATATGAATCTTTGTTTAAAAAAAACATATATAAGAAACAATATAATTGTTAAGACAAACAAAAAAGACTTATCTATCTTTAATGGAAAAGGTAGAAAGATATATGGATTCTGCCACTTGGTTCCATGACTGCATCTTCCCAAGATACCCAAACTCTCACATCATTTTCTACTCCTTTGCCCAGACTGCAGCACTATCACCAGGATGGTTTAGACCAGCTCCCTCCTCTTGCTTCTTGTTTTGTATATTCAGACAAATATAAACAAACCAAAAATATGGAAATTCCTAATTCTGCCCCAGAAGCACAGGAAATTCCTAATTCTGCCCCAGAAGCACTACTTACCACTTATTTAAAAATTGAACAGAATGAATTTGGCACTTGGAAAAGTATATTATCTGCTAATAAACTCTACTAGACTAAGAAAGAACAAATGTACTTCGTGGAGAAGATCCAGAATCAGTAAAAGTTTCTTCTAATGAAGTTGGCTATTCATTTACTTATCCATTTATCTATCCATCCGCCTAAAAATTTGATACAGCTTACATTGGGGGATAAGGGGATGATTATCTGATCAAGAACTAGAGTACATAAATATAAAAACTACACAAAATCTAAAGAGTGAAAACCCGTGGATTAATCTGTATGAACACACAGCCCAACATAAAGCAAATTAAGAAAATTAGTAATGAATTAGTAATGAATTAGTAATGAAACTCATAATGAATAAATGTCCAAAATTCGGAAACTTCATCAAGTTTACTATCTTTGAAAAACAGATGCCACTTTTGTAATGTGCAGCTAAGAAGAGGGAAGCAGTCTCTTCGTTAACTTCAGACATGATTTTAAATAAAATCATATCTTTATACCTAACTTTTACACAACTTTTTAGTGACAGTAACTAACTGCACTGAGTGGTAGTATCTAACTTCTCAAGAACATGTACTTTAAAGGTGAAACTGTTATGTAGAAAGGGCCTTATAGGCAATAAATGTCATAATCACTGTTCTTATCCATTATTGTTTGGGTCGGAGGGTATCTGCACATTTGCATAATTTAAGTGGATCTGAGAACAGTAAGTTTTGTATAGATGATTGGTGTTATAAATAGAACAATCCTATCTTTTCTTAAATTTATTTATTTATTTTTGGCTGTGTTGGGGCTTCATTGCTGTGTGCGGGCTTTCTCTAGTTGTGAGTGGGAGCTACTCTTTGTTGTGGTGCGCAGGCTGATTCTCATTACGGCGGCCTCTCTTGTTGCGAAGCTAGGTGTGTGGGCTTCAGTAGTTGTGGCACGTGGGCTCAGCAGTTGTGGCGTGCAGGCTCAGTAGTTGTGATGCACAGGCTTAGTTGCTCCACGGCATGTGGGATCTTCCCAGACCAGGGCTCGAACCCATGTCCCCTGTATTGGCAGGCGGATTCTTAACCACTGTGCCACCAAGGAAGCCCTGAACACTCCTATCTTAATCTTAGAATAAACTATTTCAGCTGGAAGTATTGTACTGGCCAAAAAGCTCATTTGGGATTTCCTGTAAGATCTTTTGGAAAAACCCAAACAAATTTTTTGGCCAACCAAATATTTCATGCATTTGACGTTGCAACTCTGCAGCAAAATATTTAAAGAAACTTACTTTTTTTTAATGGTATAATGTAGCCAAAATCTCCTTACGCACACAAAACTGCGTATGTTTCAATGAAAGCCACATCAGATTTGAGCTCATGGTCTTGCTTAGAATGTCTGAAATATCCCTCTGGATAATAATGCTCCTCTAGGAGAGGCAGAGAGGAAAGAAGGGGCCAAGAGGCATGGCTCTTGGACTACACCAGAGCTATGTTTGATTTAGTTTAGTTTTACGTGTTTGCACATAAGCTTTCTTTCAAAGAAGCACTGTTTGAAAACTACTGATTTATGTTACACTGCAGTAAAACTCCTTTAACTCCTCTCTTTACAACTGAATTTCATGAGTATGTCAAAAGGAAAACTTTAATACAGAATCAACACAGGTGATGATATAAAGCAAATCAATAAATCAGAACGTTACTGGAAAACATACCTGATTCTGGCCAGAACAGCTTGTAGAAAGCTCAACACTGTCCTAAGTTCAGATTCTTGACAAGCTCGTAGAAGCATACTAAAGCCATCATTAAGCAGTTTTTCATGGGAAGGATGCAAGCAATGGCTAGTCTCAAACACTTCTTGAACACCATCAATATATATGGAAAGAAGTGACCAGAGAGTCTGTCTTTGTCCCATTTCATCATTCTTAGATACCAAGAACTCCTTTGCTTTCTCCCGGAAAGCACCTGAAAATATCTCAGCCAAAACACTGATGTCCAGGTTTTTCTGGGTGTACATCAAGAGGAAGGCCATCTGACCCTTCCAAATGAGAGGAGATGTTATAAAGGCAGGCTTGAGGAAATTTAGGAGGCCTAAAACATGACTTGCTACATCTTCCACCTCTGCCACACATGCTAACAGTAGAAAAAGGCTGAAAAAGTTTTGCAGACCAACTTCAGTTAGTTCTTCCATTCTTTTTTGATGGAATTTAGAATATATCCTGTAAAACAAAAAGCTGAATTAATAAAATTGTTTCATTCACAAAAATGCATCTTTCAAAATAACATTTCACTCAATACTCATGACAGTCTCATTACTTTAAATTGTTATCTCTTTCTACATTATGGCGCTATTGTGTCACTTTTCCTGCGTAGAAAACAACCTCACAGAACACCACTGCCCCTCCTTACCTTCAAATTTCTCAAGGATGCAGCAAGCATCTATAAGTGAATCAAAGGATTCAGTGGCTTTCCCCAAAGGACAGTAAAAATATTCTTTTCATATAGTACATGGCTTTTACTTTTATTTTAGTCCCCCCATTACCTTTCTTTTTAAATTCTTATTGACAAATAAAAAAGAGTACATAATCCTTTTAAGTACAACTTGTTGCATTTTATAGAAATCTTAACAGGGCAATTTTATGTAACAATTTTCCTTAAACCCTTTCTCCCTCTACCCTTCACAAAGACTTGGCTCTTGCTGTACTTATATGTTAAGACATAATTTAAAGCTCCGGAAAAATTATTTTTACCTACTTACAAAGAAAAATTGTTAGTGTTCAAATATCCAAGACTAACCATTTAAAAAGCTGCTGTCAATACTATTTAATACAATTTAAAAGTTGATGTACTTTCATCAATTAAGGGATGAGAATTGAAAACCATTTTGAATCTTACATATGGATTGTTAAATTTCTTTGTAACTTCTATAATTGGTTTATTCAAGATACAAATGATTAATGCTTATGAGAGGTTAAATGTTTATCTATAAACAATGATGCTGATAAGCTCTTGAAAGTAAAGATCTGCTTAATTATCTTTATATCCTCCATCTTGCCCATGATAGTGCTTGGTAGAGAGACTTGTTACTGAATTCCAATTTCTTTTGGCAATAAAGTTCTGAGTATTATGTCTTCCATAAAATGAATTAAGATTCAAAAACAAACTGGCAAACAGAACAAAATAAAAAAACTACTGTTTGAGCTACCTAATTACTTGGAGGTTTAACAAAGACACTACCATTAAAAATATATATATATTCTAAATAAAAAATCCAAACTGTATCATCATAACCTTGCAAGAATTATTCATTGTGTGAATCAAACAGGAATTTCACGTAGTGATTCTTGAGAAGTCTCTACCTAAATTAAAAAGTATTCTGCTGTGAGAGCTTCCACCACATAAGCTGAGCAAGTGGTAGAGGGCAGTCTACTGCACAGAGGGCTAGAAAAGGGGCTAATAGGCAAAAGAAGTAGAACAAGGTTAGACAATTAAGAATATGGAGGTTCCTTAAAAAACTACAAATAGAACTACCATATGACCCAGCAATCCCACTACTGGGCATATACCCTGAGAAAACCATAATTCAAAAAGAGTCATATACCAAAATGTTCATTGCAGCTCTATTTACAATAGCCCGGAGATGGAAACAACCTAAGTGTCCATCATTGGATGAATGGATAAAGAAGATGTGGCACATATATACAATGGGATATTACTCAGCCATAAAAAGAAACGAAATTGATCTATTTGTAATGAGGTGGATAGACCTAGAGTCTGTCATACAGAGTGAAGTAAGTCAGAAAGAGAGAGACAAATACCGTATGCTAACACAAATATATAGAATTTAAGAAAAAAGAATGTCAAGAAGAACCTAGGGGTAAGACAGGAACAAAGACATAGACCTACTAGAGAATGGACTTGAGGATATGGGGAGGGGGAAGGGTAAGCTGTGACAAAGCGTGAGAGAGGCATGGACATATATACACTACCAAACGTAAAGGTAGATAGCTAGTGGGAAGCAGCTGCATAGCACAGGGAGATCAGCTCGGTGCTTTGTGACCGCCTGGAGGAGTGGGATAGGGAGGGTGGGAGGGAGGGAGACGCAAGAGGGAAGAGATATGGGAACATATGTATATGTATAACTGATTCACTTTGTTATGAAGCAGAAACTAACCATTGTAAAGTAATTATACTCCAATAAAGATGTTAAAAAAAATCACACCCATTTAACAAGCAAAACTTTCAAAAAAGAATAGACAAATGTGATCAAAAGTTTATTTTACCACACCAGAAATGAAAATGGCATACTCATCAAATGAGAACATCAGAGTTATTTGGTTCTATTATATTCTCGTTAGTTTTCATGCAAGAAAGCAGGGCTTGTGGGACTGGTGGGCTCCAAGAACACGAAGTTTTATAGACTGAATCTACCACCTGCCAATGTATGATTTGGAAATGTTTCTTATTTCTATAATTTTTAATAAAATACATGCAAAGAATTACATAAAACATTACAATTAATTTTGACAAGAAAAATAACAGTTCTCTTATATCCCTGCATTTAATATATAGAATTTCAAACTTTAGGACTGATGAGATAAATAAGAAGCTAAAATCCTCCCCAAGTTATGTATACTAGGTTTGTTCCTTACTATAACAAATTGGCAAGATCAAAATGCTCCATAATTTGCTGTCTTACATTAACGAATACATTTAAAATGTAAACCATAAAGACAAACAAGCACAAGTTAACTTAAAAAATACAAACGGTAAAACTTCTCCAAAGATATAAGTGAACATTCATGACAAAGATATGGCACATACCTTCCTTTGACTTGTTTCCAAGGATGAGGGCCATTGTTCTTCATTGCTTTCTTAACAACTTTTGCCAAAATGCAAAGGAAAAAAGTGTAACTACTGCTGGATTTATACAGGTCATGATCTTGTTTATCACAACAGCATGTCTTCACCATTTCTAGCATAGACAAGGGTGACTTAATGACATATGTAAGGCCTTTCAAAGGAAGCCAAGAAATACTGAAAGAACTATTCTAAAAGCAAAAGACAGAAAACAAGTATAAGTCTCTGAATAAATAAAAATGGAAAGCTGTAAATCCCAATTAGCTCACTAGAAGTTTGACTCCTCTTAATCATAAAAATTACACAGCCATTACCACATATTCCCCTAAAATAAAAATTCCATTCAAGCACAGAACACCAAGGGGTATTCAAATTCCTGGATTATCCCCAAAATGCCTTTTTAACCGTTAGTTTTTTCAACTTTGGATAGCAAGATCCATACATTGCATTTGGTTGACATGCCTCTTAAATCTCTTTTATTCTATAAATTTCCCAATGTTTTTGTCACAACATTTATCAGGTAATTTATTGTGTGGTATTTCCTAGATTCTGGATTTAGCTGCTTGTATCTTCCTAGACTCATTAATATATTCTTTCATCCTCTATCTTTTCTGTAAAGTGGTAGCTGTACCTAGCAGACTGGTCAGATTCAGGTCAAGTTTTCTGGTGGGAATCTTTCATTGGTAGTACTGAGTACTTCCTATTTCAGTTAGCAAAGAGGCACATACGTTCTCACCGTCTTTCTTTTTGTGATGTTGAGACTGATCATGCTGTCAGCCTGATCTATCCATTTTAGTGATCCCTGCAGTGTGAGCAGCCATGGATGATCATCATCCAGATGGCTTATTTCATCGGAGGTATGGAACAGAGATTTTTTTTTTTTTTTTGCGGTACGCGGGCCTCTCACTGCCGTGGCCTCTCCTGTTGCAGAGCACAAGCTCCGGAAGTGCAGGCTCAGCAGCCATGGCTCACGGGCCCAGCCGCTCCGCGGCATGTGGGATCTTCCCGGACCGGGGCATGAACCCATGTCCCCTGCATCAGCAGGCGGACTCTCAACCACTGCGCCACCAGGGAAGCCCTGGAACAGAGATCTTTTATCATTCTTCCTAAACTGTCTCATCAGAAATCTGGTACTCTAAAATATAGTTTATATGTTCATTTATTTACAGTTTCCAGAATAACAACTTTTCTAAAAGTACCATAAACTCAAGGATTTAAACTTGCCTATGCCCAAATTTACCCAGTGTTGGGCAATGGGAGCTCCTTAAAGTTGGCTCCTGTGTCCTTCTGACATGACTCCAGCTTACTTTGATACCTTCCTTGCTTTCAGGTATGACAAGATACTCTAGACTCACCTTGTATTCATTCTGCCTGAGAATCAGAATTGGTCATTTCTCCTACCAGCCTGACAATGTGCTTCAGAGAAAGGTATTTTTCCCATTTTTAATATGCTCAATATGTACAAACCCAAACTTGTAATTTACTTGTAAATCCTCCATATCTATTTTCCACCTTGACTGAGGGGTTCACTTTGTATTTACCCAGAGAACCAAATGTTCCAAATCTTCTCTTCTCTCCACACACAAGTAACTCAGTCTTTTAAATGTACCTTTAAAATTTTATATTCCAAGTTTGTCCTCTCCTTTTAAAATCCACTATCCCTATTTTAGTTCTCACTCACTGCATTATTTGCTTCTACGACTACACTGGACTACTAACTCATCTGTACCCAATTTCTTTATACTACTTTCAGAAAAAACCTTCTCAAATACATACCTAATGTGTCACATCCTTGCTTCCCAATGTCTCCTGAATAAATCATAACTCAACAATTATCTTTAACCCTTCATAATCCAGCCCCAGACTAACTTCTCTACTTTCCTTATCTCCAGTATCTCTCCATAATCACCTGAGACCCATCATTCAGAACTATTTAACACAGTAGGAATAAATCATGTTTTTCATGTCTCTTTACATTTGTCCACACTATTCCTTTTGCTTGGATACTCATTTTCTTATATACTTGGAAAATTCTACTCACTTCCCAGGTCAACTTAAAAATTTATGACTTCATAAAGTCTTCTACAAGTCCGTAAACTGGGTCAGATACTCCTTCCTTTAGCCTTCCACAGTATTATAACTTTTTTTCTACAATATTTGTGCTTCTGCCCACTAGCCTATAAGCTACTCAAATGCCAAGACTAGTTCTTATTCAAGATAGCACTAACTGTTCAATGTGTTGCAAGCAATCAATAGTTGTTAGAAAACACTTATAAAAGAAGACTTTTAAAAAAATATCTTTCTGGCACAATTTGGGCTACTTTGCTTAATCTCACTCTTAAGAGAAAAGGGGCCCTGGTCTGATTCCGTCCTGCACAACTGTTCCTTGAAACGGTAGTCTCTTATCTCCGTCCACTTTCTCTCCCACCGAAGTGCGTGCCACCAACCCATGGAAGATTCGATGGACATGGACATGAGGCCCCTGAGGCCCCAGAACTATCTTTTCGGTTGTGAACTAAAGGCCGACAAAGATTATCACTTTAAGGTGGATAATGATGAAAATGAGCACCAGTTATCTTTAAGAACGGTCAGTTTAGGGGCTGGCGCAAAGGATGAATTGTACATTGTCGAAGCAGAGGCGATGAATTATGAAGGCAGTCCAGTTAAAGTAACACTGGCAACTTTGAAAATGTCTGTGCAGCCAACGGTTTCCCTTGGGGGCTTTGAAATAACACCACCTGTGGTCTTACGATTGAAGTGTGGCTCAGGGCCTGTACATATTAGTGGACAGCACTTAATAGCTGTGGAGGAAGATGCAGAGTCAGAAGATGAAGAGGAGGAGGATGTGACACTCCTAAGTATATCTGGAAAGCGTTCTGCCCCTGGAAGTGGTAGCAAGTTTCCACGGAAAAAAGTAAAACTTGCTGCTGATGAAGATGATGATGATGATGACGACGATGATGATGACGATGATGATGATGACACCGACGATGATGATGAGGAAGCTGAAGAAAAAGCTCCAGTAAAGAAATCTGTACGAGATACTCCAGGCAAAAATGCACAAAAATCAAACCAGAATGGAAAAGACTCAAGACCGTCAATACCAAGATCAAAAAGTCAAGAATCCTTCAAAAAACAGGAAAAAAACTCCTAAAACACCGAAAGGACCTAGCTCTGTAGAAGACATTAAAGCAAAAATGCAAGCAAGTATAGAAAAAGGTGGTTCCCTTCCCAAAGTGGAAGCCAAATTCATCAATTACGTGAAGAATTGTTTCCGGATGACTGATCAGGAGGCTATTCAAGATCTCTGGCAGTAGAGGAAGTCTCTTTAAGAAAATAGTTTAAACAGTTTGTTAAAATCTTCCGTCTTATTTCATTTCTGTAACAGTTGATATCTGGCTGTCCTTTTTATAATGCAGAGTGAGAACTTCCCCTACTGTGTCTGATAAATGTTGTCCAGGTTCCATTGCCAAGAATGTATTGTCCAAAATGCCTGTTTAGTTTTTAAAGATGGAACTCCACTCTTTGCTTGGCTTTAAGTATGTATGGAATGTTATGATAGGACATAGTAGTAGTGGTGGTCAGACAAATGGAAATGGTGGGGAGACAAAATTATACATGTGAAATAAACTCAGTATTTTAATACAAAAAAGAGAAAAAGGACCTTACATGCTCCATTCCCTTATGCCAATGCTCTTTAGACAATGTGAAACATAAAAGTGTTTTTGAGCTAATCTTTGAAAAATTAGTTTTAAGAAAAATCCATAATTATATATAATTAAGCCATGAAAATATTCCTCATATATCATGTACAAATTCTTCAAATTCCTGGAACAAATTCATATTCTATTTACTCACCAGGTTCTTACTGTAATATTCCCACAGAATGGTGACAACTGCAATGTTTGGCTCCCAGAAATCACAAAGGGTCAAACAACAGTGAAGATACATTCGTAACTGCTCTTCTAGTATACCATCCTAAAAAATAAACTGAAATTGTGAGGAGCTAAATGCGCTCTGGCAACACACATTATCAGCTGATATTACACTGAATAACCTGCTCTTAAAAAGAATATAAATATATATCACCAAGTCATACCCATTCTCATCTTCAGACCAGAAGGTCTAAATCAGCATAAGGTATACTTCTAAAACTTTGCTTTAGAGATCATTAGTATATTCAGATAACTGAAATTACATAACTCAATTTGACTCTTTACTCAGTTATTTAACAATTACAATAGGTATTTAATAACTGAATGGTGTAGAACCCAGAGACTGAAAAAGAAACCCAAACCAGAAAGAAATAGCATAAATGATCGAATAATTAAGAGGTACACAAATCCAGAGGACTTGCTCATACTTAAGTATCAATATGAGGTCAAATTCTTTATGGGAATATAAACGTTGTTCTTCTAAAAACCAGAGGATTGGCAGAGTACATATATTTTAACCTTTTAGGAAGTGGCAACAGGAGAGAGTAGAAAAGAAGTGACACTTTAATCTTCTATGATGAAACAACCATGCATGTTTGTTAAAAAGTGACACATCACTGAATTCCAATCATTCAGCAATCATTTATTCAAAGCTTACTATATACCAGACACTATTCTAAGGTAGTAGGCATAAAGCAATGAATAAGTCAGACATGGTACATGCGCTAATAGAAGTTACACTTTGGTGGAGAATGGAAAAAGAGGGCACTGAAACAAACAGGATAAATGTAAACAATTGCAACCACCATGAAAAACAGAAAAAGCAGAGTAATGTGGTAGGGTAGCTGGTAGAGGATGTGGGTCATTATTTTACCAGGAATTAAGAATGGAAAGACCTTTCTGAGGGCTGGCATTTGGGCTAAATGACTGAATGAAAAACAGCCAACCACATAAAGAACTGAAAGTAAAGCATTCATCACAGAGAAAACACATGGAAAGTTCCTGAATTAGCAGTAAGCTTGATATTATAGGATTAAGTCAGAGATAGTCAGGAATCATACCTCATTTGAGGCTTTATAGTTTATAGTCAGAATTATGGTTTTTATTTTAATTATGTTGGGAAGCCTCTACAAGATTATAAGCACAGGGGTGACATGAAATGATTGTTTAAAAAATAGTACATTGGATCATGCATCGAGAATGAATACAGTAGTTAAGAGCAGTTAGAAGGTAAACAGTGACACTTCCAATGTAATAGAAAATCAGACAGAGGTCAAGTACAAAGGAGAAATGCTGGGAAATTTGAAGGTGCTTGAGATATAGTACGCTTTAAGTAAATAACTGTTGAATGACTGGGATTCAGTGTTGTGTCACTTTTCAACAAACATGTATGGTTATTCCATCACAGAAGATGAGATTAAAATGTCTACTTTTTTCTACTTCCTTCTCCTCCTGTCAAAATGTTAGGAGGTGACTCTGTGAAACTGTAAGACTAAGATAAGTGGACAACTTTAGAGATATGTTTGGAAACAGAGACAATAGGATTTGTTGATGAGTTACATTAAGGTATGAAGGAAAGACAGCAATTAAGGAGAACTCTCATTTGGCTTAAGAAAATGGGTTGATGGAACCACTTCCTAAGGTGGCAAAGACTAGGGGAGGAACACATGAGACAGTGCACAGGGCAACCAAGTGGAAATATTAAGTAGACAACTGACATATGGGTCTATAGCTCAAGGGAAAAGTCAGAGCTATTGATATAAATTTGGATGTTACTTTCATATTGATGGCTTTTAGAGCTAAGAGACTAGATAAGATCAACCTAGGAAAGACGATGGAAAAGAGAAAAGGATCCAGAACTGAGAGCCCTTTGCTATTCCAAAATTTAGGTAGGAAGCAAAAGGAGGAGTCTATAAGCAAAACCCAATGGCCAATGAAGTAGGAAGGAAACCAGGCATCATGGAAACCAAGAGAAATATTTCAGAAAGGGAAGGGGGTCAACAGGGTTGAATGCTACTGAGAGGTTAAAATGAGAACAAAGAACTCTTAGATTTTACAATGTGGAAGTTATTGATGCCTTTGACAACAGTAGTTTCAGGTATGGCAGACACAGATGCTTAACTATGGCAGGTTGAGGAGATAATAGAAGGTGAGGAAGTAGTGATACTTAAGTGAAGATATATAAAGTCCTTGAACAGGTGAGAAGAGAAAGGATCCAGTACACAGGGAAAGGAATTAGCCTTTGAGGGAAACAGTGACACTTCCAATATAACAGAAAAGCAGATTGAGAGGTTGTGTACAAAGCAGGCACATTGGGAGGTTAGAAGGTTTAAACATAAAGGAGTTCTCAACTGACTGGTTCTACTTTCTCAATGATTTATGAGGCAAGATGCTTAGCTAAGGTGACTGGGGCACAGCATGTGTTGAACTGTGTGTTAAAAAAGAAATTCTGAAATAAGTTGTTTTGGAGAGTAGAAAAGTAAACATTCTAGAGCCGAGTGCCACTTGAAAAGATTTATGATCAAGAATTTAAAGTCAGACCAGTCAGCAAGAATGAGTGTATGAGTTTTTTCCACTGAGCTGAGGTGGGGGCGTGGCAGAGGGGTAAGAGAAGGGTATTAGGTTTTGCCAAGTTTAAAATAGGTAAGGGCTATGGAATTAAAGGTGTTTGTGATGGAGTGATTATAATAAGGGGTTGTATAATCTACATTGTTCAAGGAGGAAAGTTTGGACATGGATGAACACAAATGAAGACTCAAATCCCAGCTCTGTCACTTCCTAGCTAGCTGTGTGGACCTGGACAAGCTCCCTCTACGCCCCAGTTTCCTAATGTATAAAATGGAACTTCACACAACTGTCATAAGCATGAAGTGGAAGAATGTACATTAAGTGCTATGTACAGTACTTGCACAGGGATAGCTATCATTTTGAACGAATTTTTTTAGCCCAAACATTGAGTCTTGACAATCAAATAATAAATGAAACACATTCACAGCATCGTACCTTAAACTGATATATTTCAATTTTGTGAGTGTTAAGACCAAACTCTACCTAAACCAAGAGTTTTCATTAACATCTAAATCCATGCCCTCTGATTAAAGATTTTTAATAAACTAGAAAGCCTGTGGGGTTCTTTTCCACACAGGTTCAAACCTACCTGTGCTACTCAACGTCTACATTTATCACAAGACCCTGTGGGCTCTCTGGGTGTCTCTTCTCAGCTGAGTGGGTATGTATGAACTATTTCATGTAGAAAGCTACCCTAGAATATTCCATAGTGCCTGCTCCTGATCTCTTAGTCCTTTTTTTTTTTTTTTTTCCCAGTACGCGGGCCTCTCACTGTTGCGGCCTCTCCCGTTGCGGAGCACAGGCTCCAGACGCGCAGGCTCAGCGGCCATGGCTCATGGGCCCAGCTGCTCCACGGCATGTGGGATCTTCCCGGACAGGGGCACGAACCCGTGTCCCCTTGCTTCGGAAGGCGGACTCTCAAACACTGCACCACCAGGGAAACCCTCTTAGTCCTTTTTAAAAGAATGCCTTCCTATCTTTATTTCAAAAGATTAAATGCAGGCATATTAAATTTGGGTATATTCCATATATCAAATTCTTTTATAGAACTAAAAATGAAAACATTTACTCTTTTAGTTTATTCTATACAAATGGCAATATAACAATTGTGGGTTCATTTCTTCTTTTTATGTATAACTGACTTGCCACCAGGAGAATAACTTGCCAGAAACCACCAGGAGAATAAAATTTATTTGCAAGCTAAACAGTTAACTGTCAGTCTAACTGATAGGATTTTTTTAGGACTGGATAAAGAGTTAGACTTCAATATCTCGGGAAAGATCCTTCTGTCCAAGAAACACAAACATTTTGGATTAGTAATTAGAAGATTATTGTTCCACATTATTCAGAGCTAATCACATTCTGAGTTGTGAATGTGCCTTGGACTCTCCAAATTCTTTGAAAAATGAAAAAATATTTTTTTTAAATATTAGGCTTGCTTAGGATTTCTTCTTATACCCTTCTATGACCTTTGTTAGAAAACTGTTCTGTGATCTCATTAAATAATGAGGCTCTAAAAAGTAGGTAGCATAAAACTAAAAATCTCCCTTTTCATAAAAATAATAATGCTATTACAAAGGTAGAACAAATGTTTACTGCTAGCATTCACAAATATTAAATAGGATTACCTCTAAAAAATGTTTTTTAAAGCAAATACTTAACTATTCAGTTTAAGTAAAATTAAACAATATATGCTCTCTTTACTAACAAAGCTCAGTGTCTGTTTCTGGAAATCCTCTCTGGCTAGAAAAAGATTTAGAACATTATTTGCTTAATTAAAACTACAGCAGAGTGCCCACCAATTTTATGTGAAGACTACTCTATATGTGAAACATATATATTTTTTAAATATTGTAAATGGACTCTTTCTTTCATTGTTGGAGATCAAGTCACAGCACATGAGCATGGTCAGATTTTAATTTACCTCAATGGGGGAAAATAGATATAATCAAACTGATAGCTCTATCCAAACATATTATTTATTCTTTACGACCACCTACTGCACCCACAAAATTGGTTTCAGGAACTCCAGCAAGTAGTCCTATACTACTTATAAAATCTAATTTGATACAATCAAGGCATGACAAAATTGAGGTTACTAGAGAGAATGGACTGCTTTTTTCTACATACTATAATGACCTCTTCTCTTACAGGAAAGATATTACTTTGACTTTATGCTATACTTAAATTCACAGGGAAAGTTTCTTAGATTAGCTGTACTATCCTTGCTTCTCTGGTGACTGACTCGCCCCAGTTTTCTCAGGCCTTGTCTGGTTTTAGCACTGAAAGTCCCACATTTTGGGATACTCCAAGCCAGGTAAATCCAGATGGTCATCCTACCTACTTACAAGAATTAGTGATTTATCTTCAAAACAGCTTTAGGTGATACCATTAAAATACTGGATTAATAGCTGATGTAAATAATGGTGACCACTTTTTAGTGATTCTGTACATTCTAGAAGTAAAAAAATACATGTCTGAAACTTTTTGAGTTACTAAGTCAGTATGTTCTCAAAAAGAACATAGGAGAAAGCCAATGAAAATGATACAGAAAAAAGAAAATAAAAAAAATTTAGTTTGGGATAATAGCTCTTTTGCTCCTGATGCAACTTACGTATTCAGAGTTCTTTGGCATTCTAACCTAGAATTCTTAGTTCATAATAAGAAGATTCATACTATAACTAAATATACTTACATTTTCACCTAAAAAAATTAAGAGTTAATATAGATAACAGGGAAAAAAAATTAAGATATTAAAATGATTTTCAAAGATATGGCTATAAAATAAATGTGTGTAGCAATCTTGTACTACCATATTTCTTTTTTATTCCTCTTCAAGATTTTAACAATCTTCATTTCGTAACAGAAAAGGAGTCTATTTCCCAAATTAAAAAAATATTCTTTACTAAAATTTCCCCTTAAAATCTTACATAAATAACTTATGCTACAAAACTTTACAGAACTATAATACAATATGTTTAAAGATGTGATGAAGAGCACATTTAAAACTAAAAGGAGGTCAAATCTGACCTCTGGGCCATGAAACACTACATTAACCATTCTGCAGAAAGAAAAATGATAAGGTGTGAAATGAGGACTCAGAAACTAGGACCTTATCAGTTAGAGTATGAGTCAAGCCTGTAAGACAAATTGCTCAGCAAAGCAAGTCACCTTCCTGCTGTGATGAGGATATAGCTGAATTTCCAATGCTACTGACTATCTCCCTCATCATGTCTCCTAGACTTGATATCATACAGTCAAGGAATGGCTTATAGTTCTGAAGCATCTGCTACTTATTTTGAATACATTTTTCAAAGTCACCAACCAGGTGACTATTATCTTTGTCCTTTAACTGGCAAGTCAGTGTTAAAATAAAAATCTTCAAAATAAAAACTATTGTACAAGGACCCTGCATTAACAAAGAATGATGATTCTATCTCAGACTTTTTATAAGTAAACTAAGTTTGTTATTTAAATCATTTTAACAGTTTGCTTGGTTATTATAAGTAAAATCTGTAACATAAAAATTTAGCAAAGCCCACAAACTGTCTCACTTTAAATGTGTACCTGAACATTGATGGACTTTTTCAGCAGTTCTTCTACAAAGTTCCAGTTTGATTCCATTTGTCTCTAGAAAGGGAGAAAATATTGCATTAAAATTACTGCTCTTAATTATTAAAATTATAAAGTAGCAAGTTAAGTGTGAAGTACATTTTCTACTATCATCAGATATCATTACAATTTCTTGACTGTCTAAAATTACTTTGGCAAAGAGTTAGTTGACAGACTTGGAAGAAAAAAATTTACAACTATTCCAATCCCATATAAACCTTATCAGGAGTGGTTTTATCAAACAGTGGTACTTCTATAAAATTATAAATGTTTTAACAAATAATAAATTTTTGCTGTCAGATACAATCTAACAGGGGAAAAAAAAACCTTTAAGTATATTTGGATTTTTTTACACCAGCGACTGTTCTTCTTTATTCTGTACTTTACTCAGCATAGATTTTTACCTTTGTTTTATGCATAACAGCTTCAAGATGGTCTACTCTAGTAAACAAGTAACTAAAAATTTTATACAGAAAATTAAAAAAAAAACTTTTACACACTGCTACCTCATTCAGCCAATGGTCACTTATCTGGCAAGCTCAACTATCCTGAAGACTCTCTATAATAAAGAAGAAAGCCAAAAAAGACTTTCACAAAGCCAACATATTTCACAAAGGCTAGGCACTGAGAACAATTCTACTTTTCCAAAGGGAAAGCCTGGAGGAACTTTTCACAGGATACCTAGTTCATTTGATACTCAGTTCTTAAAGGTTTGGATATGTGGATATCGGTCAAAAGGAGAAGCAAAGAAAGAACCTCCAAGAAGCAGCAAGTAACAACTAGTTTCTGACAAGATAAGAATAAAAGGTGCAGAAGTTACCATAAAACTTCAGAAAACTAAGACACAGGCCTTAAAGAATAAAGGCAAAGAGCCTCATCTACCCTTCTATCCGTGTTATAACAACTATGCTGTTCGTTGAACTCCAGTGACCAATACAAAGTTAAAGCATGTTCAATATTCTTGATTTTAAATGGCTGGATAATGTTCATGTAAGATGCTAACTACATAAAATCACTAAATAAATATTTCCTTAATAAAAGTGCCTAGTGACTGTGGTAGCCAGCCTCTAAGACAGCGCCCAGTATCCCCCTGTCTCCTAGTATTCATACCCTTATTTAATCCCCTCCCACACTGTACCAGACTTGGTCTGTTACCAACAGAATACCAATACTAGTAGGACTGATAGTATGTCACTTCCAAGATTAGAAGTCACTGAAGCGTCCATCTTAATGACAATCTCTCTCGTTGACTCCTGGGAAAAGCTATGCTATGAA
Organism: Neophocaena asiaeorientalis asiaeorientalis; assembly: GCF_003031525.2. Classification (NCBI taxonomy): domain Eukaryota; kingdom Metazoa; phylum Chordata; class Mammalia; order Artiodactyla; family Phocoenidae; genus Neophocaena; species Neophocaena asiaeorientalis. The sequence continues at coordinate 3,120,119 of NW_020174704.1, read as the reverse complement.
CAGGATCGAAGAAGCCCACATGATGAGTGACTGAAGCCTCCTGCCAAGGTGAGCGAGACTAGAAGTGATTCCTCCAGCCCCAGTCAGGTCTTCAGAGACTGAGGACCCAGGTGACAGCTTGACTATATGTCAAGCTTGACTTGAGCCAGGAGCCCCTAGGCTCCTACTGGATGCCAGACCCTCAGGAACTGTGTGAGAAAATGTTTGTTTTAAGCTGCCAAATTTTGTTACTCATCAATAGATAACTAGTACAATGATACAGTTATTTTTAGAAAGGAATTATTGGTTTTTTGAAATACATTTATGTAAATAAAGTGAATGCAAAATATTTATAAGGAAAAAATATGTAGTAAAGAATATGGCCTTGCCCAAAGAGGTCTGGACTTTATCCTTGGTTTCTGGGAGGTAATCTCTGGGGCCCTTCGAATGTTTTGCCTGATAGGAGCATCTTTGTTTGCCCCTGGGCCTAGAGTCATAACTATTGTCTAACAATGTAACTGAGGGTGGAGGGTGGCCACACCCACACAGTCTTAGGGTAGAGCTAATTATACTTGAAAATCAACAATGTAACTTAGGCTGGGGGCTTTGGGTCCTGTATTATTTGACCTGAAGACTGAGCTCAACCATCATGTGGATGCAATCCATTATGCCTATGTAATGGAGCTCCAATAAAAACTCTGACCACTGCAGTTCAGGCAAGCTTCCCCGGTTGGAAATACTCCCTGCATACTGTCACACACTGATGCCAGGTGACAAAGGTGTCTCAACTCCACGGGGAGAGGACAACAGAAGCTCCACATTTGCTAATTTTCCTGGACTCTGCACTATGTACTCTTCCCTTTGCTAATTTTAATCTATATCCTTTCCCCATAATAAACCATAACTGTGAGTATAAAAGCTTTCAGGGAGTTCTGTGAGTCCACATAAATTACATGGCTCTGGGAATCCCCGAGCTTGTAATTAGCATCAGAAATGAGGTAGCCTTGAGGACTGTGCTCTAAAACTCTCTCAAAAAGGAGACCATTTTGTTCTAGCAATACTATGTGTACATTGTGTTGGGGTCTTTACATTATTACTTCCTAAAATAAATCGTACCCAACTCATAGATAACACAATTAAGTCTCAGAAATGTCGTGTACACAGAAGTCAGAGCATGAATTCAAATCCAAGTAGGTTTGGCTCCAAAGCCAGTGTTCCTTCCATTACACCATGCTATCAATAAATGAGTTTCTTTTTCTAACAAATTTTCCCTCAGCTTCCAGCAATCCACTTTCATATCATTCTTTATTAAGATAACATCACCACTAGTCCTAAATAATCACAAGCATGACAGGGTTGACGTACTTAGTTTTATAATTTGATAGGGCTAATGAGTATGTTTTGGTTATTCTAGCAATTTGGATCACACAAATCAGAGAGAAGTATGATTCTCAGCCAGAGAATTTCAACTCTGTTTAATAGTACTGTGGTTATAATCTAAAACTCTAAAACAAAAAATAAATTCAGAGGAAAGAATGGCAACTATATCATGCCCAAATCAAGTCTAAGTGGGAAAATATGTGTAAAAGGGTAACATATTTTTCTTCCACAGGGAAACTTAACTTTGAGCAGCTACGGTATTTTTTTTTTTTTCTGTATACTAAGTTGTAGTATAGAAAGGAGGTAACAGTCATCAATTTGGGGCTATGTTTTATATTTCTTATCCCATTATTAAAATGAAGACACTCACTTAAGCTTCAGCACAGGTGGTATTTCCACCGGAAATATAAAATAGACACCCCACTCTCTACTTACAGCCGACTAGGTAACCTGGAGCAACTCTCATTTTAAGGTTGTATTTCACACCTTTTATCTAGTCACCATTTCAGATATTTCAAAGAAATGCATCAGCTGGCCTCACTGACTGCACTATGTTCTGGGCAGGGAAAGCACTGTTAAAATGATCCCTGCAATGTCCCAAAGTAATTTTTCTCTTTAAACTATATTTGCTTTTAAAATAGATGTCTGGGATTGTAAGAGGCTAACACACTCTCATCAGGAACAAACACGGATGGCCACTCTCACTACTTTTATTCAACATAGTTTTGGAAGTCCTAGCCACAGCAATCAGAAAAGAAAAATAAATAAAGGGAGTCCAAATTGGAAAAGAAGAAGTAAAACTGGCACTGTTTGCAGATGACATGATACTATACATAAAAAATCCTAAAGATGTTACCACAAAACTACTAGAGCTCATCAATGAATTTGGTAAAGTTGCAAGATATTAATATACAGAGATCTGTTGCATTTGTACACACTAACAATGAAAAATCATAAAGAGAAATTAAGGGAACAACCCCACTTACCATTGTATCAAAAGAAATAAAATAATTAGGAATAAACCCACCTAAGGGGGTAAAAGACCTGTACTCCGAAAACTATAAGATGTTGATAGAAGAAACTGAAGATGACAGAAACACATGGAAAGATATATGGTGTTTTTGGATTGGAAGAAATCAATAGTTAAAACGACCATACTACCCAAAGCAATCTACAGATTCAGTGCAATCCTTATCAAATTACCAATAGCATTTTTCACAGAACTGGAACAGAAAGTTTTTTAATTTGTATGGAAACACAAAAGACCCTGAATAGCCAAAACAATCTTGAGATAGAAGAATGGAGCCAGAGGAATCATGCTCCCTGACTTTAGACTATATTACATAGCTACAGTAATCAGAACAGTATGGTACTGGCACAGAAACAGACACATAGTTCAGTGGAACAGGATAGACGGCCCAGAAATAAACCCACACACTTATGGTCAATTAATCTATGACAAAGGAAGCCAGAATATACAATGAAGAAAAGATAGTCTCTTCAACAAGTGGTGCTGGGAAAACTGGGCAGCTACATGTAAAAGAATGAAACTAGAACATCCTCTAACACCATATACAAAAATAAACTCAAAATGGATTAAGGACCTAAATGTAAGACCAGACACTACAAAACTCCTAGAGGAAAACATAGGAGGAACACTCTTTGACATAAATCACAGCAATATCTTTTTGGATCCGTCTCCTAGAGTAATGGAAACAAAAGCAAAAATAAACAAACCTAATTAAACTTAATTAAACTTAAAAGCTTTTGCACAGCAAAGGAAACCATAAACAAAATGAAGACAACCTACAGAATGGGAGAAAATATTTGCAAATGATGCTATAAAAAAGGGATTAATTTCCAAAATATACCAACAACTCAATATCAAAAAACCAAACAACCCAATCAAAAATTGGGCAGACGACCTATGTAGGCATTTCTTCAAAGAAGACATACAGATGGCCATCAGACACATGAAAAGATGTTCAACATCACTAATTATTAGAGAAATACAAACCAAAACTATAATGAGGTATCACCTCACACCAGTCAGAATTGCCATCATCAAAAAGTCTACAAATAATAAACACTGGAGAGGGTATGCAGAAAAGAGAACCCTCCTACACTCTTGGTGGGAATGTAAATTGGTGCAGCCACTATGGAGAACAGTATGGAGGATCCTTAAAAAACTAAAAATAGACCTACCATATGATCCAGCAATCCCACTCCAGATACATGCACCCCAATGTTCAGTGCAGCAGTACCTACAATAGCCAAGACATGGAAGCAACCTAAATGTCCATCAACAGAAGAATGGATAAAGATGTGCTGTGTGTGTATGTGTATATATATGTATACATATATATACACATACACACACACAATGGAATTTTTACTCAGCCATAAAAAAAAGAATGAAATAATGCCATTTCCAGCAATATGGATGGACCTATAAGTCAGAGAAGGACAAATTTATATGATATCACTTATATGTGGAATCTTAAAAAAAAATACAATGAACTTATTTACAAAACAGAAATAGACTTACAGACACAGAAAACGAACTTATGGTTACCAAAGGGGGAAAAAGGGGGAGATTATAAATTGGGACTGTGGGATTAATGGATACACACTACTATACATAAAATAGATAAACAAGGACCTACTGTATAGCACAGGGAACTATATTCAATATCTTGTAATAAACTATAATGGAAAAGAATGTGAAAAAGAATATATATAACTGAGTCACTTTGCTATACCCTTGAAACACTGTACATTTCAATTAAAAAAATAAATAGAAACAAAATAGATGACTGGGATTGTAAGAGTTTAACACACTCTTATCTAGGTTGGGAGAAAAGCATTAAACAGAAATATATAAAAATCTAAAGTCTCTAGTATGAGAAGTGAGATACCAAATTTTCCTTAAAGGCCTGTGTTAAGGAATTGGCAACTTCTGTGATTTAAATCCACATACAGCAAAAATCCAATTTACAAAAACTTAAAAAAAATTAACCATATCTCAAACCTATTTAAAATATAAAGATTTCACATTAACCTTCAGGGCAAAAGCAGTTCACATTTAAAAACTGAAACATCTCTATGATTATCACAAGACTAGCAGTATTTCTCTGCTGCAGAACATATGACTAACTATTATTACTTCATATCATCCTCTCACACCAGATTACTCTTTAGTGGAATAAAGCATGCTTAATGCATAATCATTTTCTATATGGTAGCTGGCTATGCTAATACATCATAAGGAGAAAAAAAGAATTCAGATAATTTTCAAAATTCTGACCTAAGTATATCTCAGAAACAAATTAAAATCCTATATAATCTCTCTGAAAGAATGAGTCAATACACCTTTATGTTCATAGATTAAAATGATTTTATGATTTATAAACCAAATTGAGACACTTCTGAGAATAAAAGGGAGCAAACTAACCAGATGGGATGAGGAGAAAATGGGCATAAACTGGGACTGTCCCTGCCAGACTGGTACACATGGTTATGCTACCAGAGACCTATTCATGAGAGGAAGTTCTCAGAAAGTTTCTCATATCAAATTTATCTAAGTGATAAAAATAGGGTGATATTTAACCACTGTGTACCTCAGTTTCTTTACCTGTAAAATGGATATAATATTAACTTCTTGCCTACTGCATAACACTTCATTGAGATAAAAACCAAATAGTCACTCTGAGATATTAAACACTTTGCAAATGCAATATGCTAAAGGTATCACCCCTAATGAAGACTATCATTAACCGGAGAACTTAAGTTTTTGTTTTTGTTTTTTTTTTGCAGTACGCGGGCCTCTCACTGTTGTGGCCTCTCCCGTTGTGGAGCACAGGCTCCGGACTCGCAGGCTCAGCGGCCATGGCTCACAAGTCTAGCCACTCCACGGCACGTGGGATCTCCCCAGACCGGGGCACGAAGCCGTGTCCCCTGCATCGGCAGGCGGACTCTCAACCACTGTGCCACCAGGGAAGCCCTCAAGTTTTTCTTTTAAAGACATTAAGAAGTCAAGAAACGTTTGAAACTCTCTGAAGACTCATGAATAAAGGCAAAGTCTATTTTACATATACACACACACATTATACATCTTTATTATTTTATCATATGAAAGTTTTTTTTTTCCCAAATACCATGGCTCTCTTTCCTCTTAAAACCTATATAATTTTAAAAATTAAGATTGAAAAAAAAATATGTATCTTGGCAAAAGAAAATCATAAAGGAACTGCTGACAAATATTAAAAGACAAAGGTTAAGCTATTTTAAATACAGAGAATTCTTTCACTATCTTCATCCAGAGCTAATAAAAAGCAATAATGTCCTACGGAGTTCCCTCTATGAAACTGAAGAGTGATTTCAGCAATGCAACATAGGGTGGTTGTACCAATACAATTCAAAACTACAATAGTAATACTAATGATATGTATTAACGTGCCTAGATTACCTACCATACTGGGAGCATGTGGGGGTTGGTATCAACCACTATTGAAATGTACCACTCACTCAAATAAGTGTTAATGGCAGATCCAGCAAGCATTAATAACATGAAAGCACATTCCTTGAAGCAAAAGGCAGTACAATCTATTTCATGTGTATCCTATCACGGACACCTATTATTATGATGGCCACTCAGTAGGAACTCAGAAGTGCTTACCTAATTATCCTATTTATTTACATTGCAGAAATATGTATTTGGAAGAATTAAGGTTGGGTGGTAAGAGAAATAAAAATGCTTATGTAAAGACCTTTGAATTATAGATAAATTTTTTGAGTTCTTTCATTGTTGTTCTAGTATTTTAAGAACTAAAAGATGTGAAACATAACCATATTAACTCCATTATAATACTCAATGAAAGGAATACTAAAGTAATAATGGCATTTATCGGTTACCATATATCAGTATGGGAAGGACTCATGTGCATAAACAAAGGACATATGATCCTTCTGAGAAGTTCATTCTATTGATCTTATTGATCTCTCTCAATGAATTGGTAGAATGCTTAAATACATCGATACTGAGCTGTGTGTGGCCTTCTCAGAGCACTTTCTGACTTATCTAACTATATCTTGTGATCTCTTAAAGGACCGTTTATTACTAGGGAATCACTTAGAGGACCTCTAAGGCCCTTTCTCCGTTTCTAGGACACTATGTCAATACTAACTGACTCTCAGATTCCACGGATGATGTCTGGGCTCTGTCCAGTATTCCAGAAAGAGGAAAATCTGTGAAGTCCATCAAGGAACATGTTTCATAAAGCAAAGGTTCCCATATCTGATAAGAGTATGAGATCCAAAGGACTTTTTAAAAATAAGAATTTCCATACTCCAGACCAGATTACAGTACTAAAACAGAATCTCTAGATTTAAGAAATCTGAATTTTCCCTGCATCGGCAGGCGGACTCTCAACCCCTGCGCCACCAGGGAAGCCCCAAAGGACTTTTTAAAAATAAGAATTTCCAAACTCCAGACCAGATTACAGTACTAAAACAGAATCTCTAGATTTAAGAAATCTGAATTTTTAGAAACTCACAGATAGGCCTGTTGATCAGCCAGGCTTGTTAACCACTGCCAGAAAAAAAAGACAAATTTTTAAAATACAGACATGCTTATTTTATGGAACTGATGGGTTAATATAATACTATATTACTTCTGAACATGGAAGAAGTTATATACAAATAGGGTTTCAGATAAATACACCTACCAGCTGGTTTTATTTCATAGGGATTTTAAAATAACACTGAAAAAATGTTTCTAACTAGAAATTAATATGCTAGTTAAAATCTCTGTCTTTTTACATGAAGTAACTTCATCGTTGTTTAACAGATTAAAATATCTTCACAAAAATCTTCTCTAATTCATTTCTAGAGATGTAGGCTTTCCCTTTGGCAATCTTAAAGATTTTAGAACTAGAAGAAATCTGAACAGAACAATCCAGTCCCATGATTTCTGGATGAGAGAACAGAGGCCCAGAAAGGTTTAAGTAATTTATTAACAGTCACAAAACTACTTAGTAGCAGGCCAGGACTAGATCCCAAGTCTTTTCCCTAAACAAACAATAAAAACAAAGATTATCATTTTCAAGATGTTTACAGAAAGGTTTACAGCTTCTAGATTCAGAAGCTGAGTTGATTTCTGTAGGATTATAATCTGATTTTTATTGTTTCTCCTCACTTGCTAATTTGCCTACAAAAAGTACATATTGATTGATAATACAAGAAAGTTTGGAAAAATAAAATCTTACCATTTCATCCGGTATTCCATGGCGATCAAACTGATAAAATGATGCTACATGAGCAATCATCCACCAACTAAAACCCAATGGATCCCTGGGCTGGATTACAGGCACAGAAGGTCTTCTTTGGTCATTTGATTTTTCAAAGAGCGTTTTAAGTAGTTTATTCAACCAGTTCCAAAATGACTGTAGAAAAAGAGGTATTATGATTCAATTAAATTCAGACACTTATCCAATAACCTGTGATTTGGGTTTTTTTCCTTCATTTTTGTAAGGAAATATAGACACAAAAGAGAATACAAAACACATATATAAAACTTAGAGAATAATAAAAATACCCAGGTTAAAAATTAGAAAATGACTAGTTCCTACAGTTTCCACAATCATATCTTCTCCCATCCAGGAGTAACAATTATTCTGACTTCTATAATATATCATTCCCTAGTTTTTTAAGTTTTGCCACATAGATACACACGCCTCGATCACATATTGTTTGGCTTCACCTGTTTTTTTTTTTTTTAATGTGTTTGTATTCTTACGTAGCTTGTTTCTATTCTTTGGTAACTTACTTCTTTTCCTCAATATTATATTTGTGAGATTTACCCATATTAGTGAGTATAGCCATAGTTCATCAGAGTATTCCAATATATAACTATAAGATAAACTATTTACCTAATTTACTACTGTTGAACATTTGATGGGTTTTAGTAAGATTTTTTCTAGGTATTTGTCCATTTTATATAAATATTTGATATTATCAGATATTTTAATATTTGCAGTTTGAAGGCATGTTACCATTTTCATTTCTAGTACTGACTTGTAATCATCTCAAGAAAGATTAGCCAATTTTAGTAATTTTTTTGAAGAACCAACTTTTGGCTGTTTTGATCTTTCAATCTTTTGATCATCTTTGTTGTTTTCAATTTCATAAATTTGTGTTAGTCTTATTTACTACCTTTTATTTTCTTTGGGTTTACTATACAGGAATTTTTTCCCCTAACTTCTTACAATGAATTCTTAGCTCATTAATTTTCAACTTTTTTTCCTCTAACATTTGTATTTAAAGTTATATATTTCCCACTAATTATACCTTTAGCTGCAGTCCCAAAGCTTTAATTAGTAGTATGTTAGTTATCATTTACTTCAAGATATTTTATAATTTCCATTATATCTTCTTTCACCTATGAGTTAATTAGAAATGCATTTCAGTATTTCTAAGCATATGTGTATTTCTTCTCTTTGTAGTTCTGTCAGTGTTTATTTTCTACATTTAACAGCATATTACTAGCCACATAAAATTTAAATATATTTTATCTTCCTGGTGAATTGGACCTTTAATCAGCATGAAATGACTTAATGCTTTCGTTGGTTTTAAGTCTAATTTTCTCCAATATTAGTTTAATACATTACCTTTCTTATATCTTTTTTCTATCAATTCCAAATCCTTCTGAATTTTGTTTTAGATTCTCTCTTACAAACAGCTTACAGTCTGTTCTGACAGTATATGTTTTAAATGAGCAATTAGTACATTTGCAGTTAATGTAATGTAACTCATATATTTAGTTTTAAACGTACCATCTTTTTTTTTTTTTTTTTGCGGTACGTGGGCCTCTCACTGTTGTGGCCTCTTCCGTTGCGGACCACAGGCTCCGTATGCCCAGGCTCAGCAGCCATGGCTCATGGGCCCAGTCGCTCTGCGGCATGTGGGATCTTCCCGGACCAGGGCATGAACCCGTGTCCCCTGCATAGGCAGGCGGACTCTCAACCATTGCGCCACCAGGGAAGCCCGACAATCTTATTCTGTACTTCTATTTATACGTCTATTTTTTCCACCTATACCTCCTTCTTGCCTTCTTTTGGGATGACTACTTCACTATTTTCCCCTTTATTAGCTTGTAAGTTAAATAACCTACTCTCTCTTCTTTTAGTGGTACCTTAGAAACAACAGCATACATTCAAATATCTTGGTAAGTTAATATATATCTTGCAATTCTCTCAGACAAAACAAGGACCTTAAAATACTCTAACTCATTTATGCCCTACCCAATTTATAAGCCAGTATTACCATGTATTTTAGTTTTTAATCCCATTAGATTATATTATTGATTTATACAGGACATTTACCACTTACTTTATTCCTTCTTCTGCCTAAAACTTATCTTTCAGGATTCCCTTCAATTTTGCTTCATTGAAAATTGTTTCACCCCAGTCTTGAAAGATTTTGCTGGATGAAGAATTTCTTATTGAAAATTACCTTGTTTTAATACAATGAAGATTTCCCACTGGCCTCCACTGCTGTTGAGAAATCAGCTTACAGTCTAATTGTCATTCTTTTGAAAGTAGCATTTTTCTGTGTGAATGCTTTTAATCTCTTCTCTTTGTCTCCAATGTTCTGCAGTTTCACTATGATGTATCATGGTGTGTTTTTCTTTTTATTTGCCCTAGATGGAATTCATTGGGCTTTTTAATATGATAGCTTTCATTAACATTAGAAGATTTTAAGTCATTTTCTCTTCACATATTTTTTCTGTTCCACTTTCTACTTCCTCTCCCTTGGAACTATACATAGAAGTATATCAGATATTCTCTCTAGTCTCATGCTGCATTTATCTACCATGTTTCTTCAGTTTTCTTTGATCTGTAACAGTTGTTCAGATTATCTTTCATGACTGACCCTGATGTTTTGAGTAGGCCAGCTATTTAGGTTTGACTAGTATTTCTTCATGATTAGATTCACATGATGCATTTTTGGCAGGAATATCAAAAAAATCTTTGTTCTTTCAATGCATCACATTGAGAGTACATAATTTCAACTTGTTTTATTATTGGTTAACTTTGATATCTTGGTTAAGGTGGTATCTGCTAGATGTTCTGCACTGCAAAGTTACTGCTCCCTTTGTAACAAATACTGTGCAGAGATACTTATCAAGCTATGTAAATATTGTGCTTTTCATCATATTTTTGACAGCCATTGATGATTCTTGCCTGAAACAATTACTATGAGGGTTGTCAAGTGGTATTTTCAAATTCCATATTACTTCTACATTTACTAGGAAGAGTTTCCCTTCTCTCCATTTATTTATATCACTAAAGACTCACAAATCCTTACTGTACAGATTACAGTCCTTTGCTATCATTTATTTTTTTGCTCAAATTCCCAGATTTGGTGTGTGGGAGATCTTCATGTTGGCCCTTGTGTCCTTTTGACAAGTCCTCATCATTTTGTCAGCACCTCGTTAGTTTCTGGTACAAAGGGTTCCAGACTTTTTTTATTTTGCATGCTCCCACCTAGAATCAGTCATTTTACCATTCTCTTTTCACTGGAGAATGGTCATTTCAAAACCAAGACATAGCTGAAATTTTCTCATTGCTACTCAGATATCCACCTAGTAAATAAGGTAGAAAAGGTATATATGTCCACTCACACATATCACTCAGGAAATACTCATTAGTTTTCCTTTTCTTCCCTGAACTTTAAGTCTAAATGACATCTACTAGGTACTGAGTGTTGAGTTTTTAAGAACATACTCATACAGATATAGCCAGTATTAGCTACATTTTAGAATATTTTCTGGGCTAAAAATATGCCCTTAATCATATTAGTTTATTTTCATTCTTGGAGTTCCCACATAATTTGTGCTACGTGTGAATTCCCAAACATTCCTGATCCTCTCCTAGGTTTCTCTACTTGCTTCCTATCCTGTCCCCCTGGGAAGCAGCACCTTGTTGCCTCCACAAAGGTCAGCAGTAGCAGTCCAGACAACATTTGAAAATAACTTAATAACCCTGAACTGCTGCTCCCCTTTGGACAATTTCCTTAGAGCATTAGTCCTTTGAACACTGACTTGGTTCCAGAAAATGTCCCTTTCTCGGTGGGAAGACTCGAAATCCCATTCAGTCTTCCCCTCTCTCATTCCAAAGAATAGGACGGAGGGTAGGCGGTAGAGAGAAGGAATTAAGTACTTCTTTTTGGAAGAATGTAAGCTTGTGTGCGTACACGCATATATATGCACACACATAATTTGTTCTTTTAAAAAAATAAACAGTGCATTACAGAAATCAGCACTGACACATCATAAATTTTTTAAATCATGTACAAGACAGGAAAAAAAAATCTCTGCTTTCAGCAGTCTGGAAAGCTCCTAAGAATAGGTTCTATATAGAGCTTAGCCCGCTGTCAGCATTCAGGGGAATGATCACATCTCCTGCAATATCATTAACTCCTGAGTGAATGAAAGAGAAAAGCTTCCCTGTTCCTCCTGAATCTTTCAATTGCTTCTTCAGTTTTTCTTTCTCTGCTTATCTACATCCATCTTGGTCCCCAAAGCCATTGCCCGTCTGATAGTACAAAGAGTAATTTTTAACTTGCTTCTTTGTTGTTTTAGAAGGAATTTTTTGTTTTGATTCCTTTTTGTTTGGTTAATTTTTCTTGGTCTTGAGATTGTATTAAGGGAGTATGTCATAGTTAGAGTCCACAGAGCAAAAGATGGGACTAAATTGCTCTTCTTTTTATAAATTTATTTATTTTTGGCTGCATTGGGTCTTCATTTCTGTGCATGTGGGCTTTCTCTAGCTGCAGCGAGTGGGGGCTACTCTTCGTTGCGGTGCGCAGGCTTCTCATTGTGGTGGCTTCTCTTGTTGTGGAGCACGGGCTCTAGGCACCTGGGCTCAACAGTTATGGCTCACGGGCTCTAGAGCACAGGCTCAGTAGTTGCGGCACACGGACTTGGTTGCTCCACGGCATGTGGGATCTTCCCAGACCAGGGCTTGAACCCGTGTCCCCTGCATTGGCAGGCAGATTCTTAACCACTGCGCCACCAGGGAAGTCCCTACATCGCTTTTCTTTAAACTGAGGGCTTGTTCTATTGTGCCATATTGGTATTTCATTCAATGCTTAGGCTGGAAGTCGGAGATCAGGGTGCCAGCATGGTCACATGATGGCCCTCTTCCAGGTCACAGACGTCTGCTGTGTCCTCACAAGGAGGAAGGGTTTTTGAGTCTTTTTAAATGCTCTACTGTTGCCTTGTTTTATGTTTTTTTTAAGAAGTCTAGTGCAGGTCAACTTATTTAGCTTTTCTAAGTAATTTAGCCTTTTTGCCTAGAGGATATGAAGATTTCCTTCAGGACTGAAAGATATTTCCTGTATGTCTGAAGTCAAATAGTTTTACAATATGTCTCAGGATGGATTATTTGGAATTAATCTTTCCACTTATCAAGCAGGCCGTTTCAATATGTAGATTTGGGTCTTCTTTTACTTCTGGAATATTCTCTTGGATAATAATTTTGAGTGTTAGCTATATCCCATTGTTTTGTTTTTTTTTAGGGGACTCCATTTATACATATGGTTATTTCTGCTTTGCTTATCTCCCATTTCAACCATTTTCTCTCTAACCATTTATATTCCTTTCTTTATCTCATTTTTAATCTCTTGGTTATTTTCCTGCCTTTCTTCCATGCCCCTTATTAAATTTTCATTTGAGTCTATTCTCCTTGGGCATTTTGTAATTCAGTCAATTTTATAATGATGTTTTCTTCCATTTCTCTCCTGCCTTCAGTTTATTCTTTTCATTAATTCCTAGCTTTTGGTCTTTCTGTTTTAAAATCCGAATATCTTATTCAAGGTGTTTTTTTGTTTTTGTTTTTATAGCCCCAAATGCTTATCTCCTTAATTCAGTCTGGAGTATTGTCTTAGGATTTTCTTCTGCATTATAGTTGTTTCTGGGGAAGAGGGTATCCTCAGCTAAAGTATATCAAATCAATTCTGTTTCCTTGTAGTAAGTTTATAAAGACTTGTTTAGTTTCCTTCTTTTCATTTTGCAGGTTTGGACTACTCCAAAAGATTCCTAGTTCAGTGAAGCCCTCTTTTGTCAATGTACCAAAGTCCCATTTCTTTACTAGATTTCTTTTTTTTTGGTGGTGGTGGTGGTGTGAGAGTAGGTATGAATCCTTTGATTTTTTTTTTTTTTTATTTTACAAGAGACATTGTTCTATGCTTTTACTTCCTATCCCCTTCACCACCTAATCACCAAGGGGGAACCACTCCCTTTTTGCCTTTTTATTCTCCAGAAGCTCTACCTTCAAAGACTGCCTCATGTTTTGCACACACTTTTATGTTCCTATTCTTCTGATCTACAAAAAACCTTTCCAGTATTTTCCACATTCTTGAAATGTTTTAGACCAATTTTATGGCTGCTGCTAACTCTCTGTTCCTCTCTCCTCAGAGCAGTTTTTCTCAGACTGCCTGCCCTTGCTTGACAGAAAGGTGTGGTAGTGCTTTGGTAGCTTTTACTTTTAATTTACAGCTTTGAACATTCTTATCTTGCAGGTATGCTATCAACATGTTTTCTGTGCAGTTTTATTTGTTCTTGCTATTTTATATTTTGGGGGAGGTTACACGAGAAGATGTGGGTTTAAGCGTCCACCCATTGTCCAAGGCTACTTAGAAGTCACTGGCTTCAAATTTTTAGTACAACCTAAGCAACATGAACTCAGGCTATAAAAATGTATGATTGCTGGCTTACGATAAATACACTGAAGCTATTTTAAACCGCAAAGAAACACAGTTAAAGACAGGCAATTTTCCTTACAAATTTAGTTGAGTTTCTAGTTCATTCTTTTGGGGTCCCAGATTTATGGGTAGTTGGTATATAGTAGGTTACCAACTTGAGTTGATTCTGAGCTTTGTCTTCTATTCTTGGACCTTATAATATATGAAAGCTAATTTTCCAAGTTTACATAATTCAGCAACTGCTTATAAGCTTCAAGGTTCAGCTGACCTGAATTCCTACCTACATTTAGTATCTGGCCTCAATACTTCTTACTTTCAACAAGTTCACTGACACATCTAAAATGCTTATTATATGATATGCAGCATTAGATTAATTATTTTTTTAGCAGAATGGTCAAACTGTCTTACTGTCAGGAATGGAAACTTCTAATATAACTTTCAAAATAAAATAGCTTTCAAAATCTGTGAATAATATATTTTAGTTGTATTCTAAAAAATGAAATGACCTGATTTCCATTATTTTAAGACAAATAATTCTGGTTACTACATAAAATGAAAAGCATAACAGTCATTTAGGTTAAACAATACATATTACTATGCAAATTTCTATAATATAGTATTTTAAATTATGTCTACTTTTCTGCTTAAAATCTAGAAAAAGACTCAGGGCAACAAGTATGAACATGCCTTAATTAATTCTATGTAGTTTACACTTTCAAGTCTAAAATTTATAAAATAAGAACAATTCTAAAAAATATAAAATTCTTAAAGATAAACTGCAGAAAATGGAAAAATCTATGTTTACCACATAAATGAAATAAAATATCCTGGAAAATAATCAAAGGAAAATATTGCTGAGACTGTGTAATATTTAAGTCTCATTGTGGAAAGCTTAATGCTACTGACAAACCAAAATGTCACGGAAAAACAACTTTCTTACTCAATAAGTAAAAATGCGTTAAATTTATACATAGTAAATTTACTTTATTTTACTTGTACCTAGTAAATTTACTCCTAAAATAACTCAAAATAAATATAGTACTATAAACCTCCAGAAAGTTATTATTAAAATTATACAGATAATTTTCACTGTCCTAAAAGTGCCCTGTGTTCTGCCCACTCTCAGAAACCACTAATCTTTTTACTGTTTTCATAGCTTTAGCTTTCACAGAATGTCATATAGTTGGAATCATAGTGTGTAGCCTTTTAGATTGGTTTCTTTCACTTGGTTATATGCATTTAAGGTTCCTCCATGTCTTTTTATGGCTTGATAGCTCATTCTTTTTAGTGATGAATATATTTCATTGTCTGGATATACCATAGTTTATCCATTTACCTACTGAAAGATATCTTGGTTGCTTCCAAGTTTTGGCAATTATGAATAAAGCTGCTATAAACATGCATGTGCAGGTTTTTGTGATGACATGAGTTTTCACTGGGTAAATACCAAGAAGCACAATTGCTGGATCCATATGCTAAAACTATGTTTAGTTTTGTAAGAAACAAGCAAAATGTCTTCCAAAGTGGCTGTACCATTCTGCATTCCCACCAGCAATGAATGAGAGTTCCTGTTGCTCCACATTCTCATCAGCATTTAGAGTTGTCAGTGTTCCCAATTTTGGTCATTCTAATAGGAGTGGTAACTCATTGTTCTATCCATTTACATTTTCCTGAATTTGTAGTGTCTTTAAAGAAATTTTTAAAATATTAGAATTGAGCTTTTGACTTGAAGAGCTACAGAGAAGTTTTTTTAATTTATGGATAAATTCTTGAAAATGTATATAGGAAGAAATTATTTTAAACTCCTAACTGGATAAGAACATATAAACCATTTTAAGTATCATTTCACAGTGAATTATTTGTATTTACTTCTGCATATGAATATTTCTCTTTTTCTACTAATCCAGAACACTTGAAATAAAATAAAAGCCCCATTCTGAAGACTTGATTCAAAATGAGGTGAAGTAAAATTTCCCACCTTCCCCTTTGTGTTTATCTTTCTCTCTGCTTGAAATAAGATACTGTAAAATGGATTAATAAAAACCTGTGCTTTATTTCTCCACAAATCTAAATCTACCTCATTTCCTAACTAAAATATTTCCTGATTACTAGAGGATTTTTAAGTATGGTCTAAAAGATTCTTGACAGAAAAAAAAAAAGAACTTGAGAAAATAAAAGAGTCAAATCTTGTACTTCCCCTAGATGTTTCATATTACCAATTTAGGGTTAAAAAAATAGTAGGTATTTAGTATTCAGTTAATGCTCTGTTTGGTGGTGGTTGTTGTCTTATTATAAAGAAAGACTTCGTAAGATTTTTCTTTGACAAAACCACTGCATGAATTCAATGTAAGAGCTAGTACCAATAACTAACACCAATTTTATAACTTACTTCTGAGAGAGACCATTTACTCCTGTGGTTGAGGAGATGAATGAGTAGAACCCATAATTCTTTAATGCATGGACAGGGGCAATGGTGACTCATTAATGCTTCAGAAGGCCTAACCTGCAGGAAAGACCCAAAAAGAGTAACTTATAAGACAGCAGAACTTTACATGCCACATATCTCCCCAAATGTTTTAAAAGAATGATTTAGATGACTTAAAATTTATGCTCAATTACATAAAATTGTTTATAAAAAAACATACCATTTCATTAACTTTTAAAATAAATTTCCATTTAAAAAACAAAAGTACACAATGAATTTTATTTTCAACTTAAAAAAAACCTCTGCTTTAATCATTTAGCCCAATGGTCAGCAAAGTTGTTCTGTAAAGGGCTAGATAGTAAATATTTGAGGCTTTAATAGTGAAATAGTCTTTGTAACAACTATTCAACTCTGCCATTGTTCTACAACATCAGTCACAGATAATGGATAAAAAGGATGGGACTGTGTTCCAGTAAAATTTTATGTATAAAAACAGGTGGTGTGCTAGATTTGGCTGCAGGGCCATGGTTTCTAAACCTTGATCTAATCTATCAGCCAAATAAAAAGACTTCTAAGAAAATGATTAGAAAATAAGTTTTGATTCTCTGTAATGCAGACTAAATTTTTTTGTAAGAACAAGTACAATTATTAGGAATTTATAAAGGTTAGGCAACTTTACCATTTTTGTAACAAATATACCCTCAATGGCCCCAAATAATACAGAGAATATGCACTGTAAGTATAGCCAGACTTCTGAAATTCATAATGTGTTCATTATTTCACATACTACAGACACTTTTCTAACATAATACACAGTAAAAAAAAAAAACAGTAAAGACATTACTATATCATATCTGGTCAATCTAATTATATTAGTTGTAAATACATAGACTAGATTTAAACAATAATAAATACATAAAACACAATCTAAATTTTAAAAAATTATAAATCCCAATTTCCCATAGGTAACATTTATGCTTGTAACCTGAAATAAGTGATTATTGTCAACAAATTTCCATGCTTGAAAATAAATGAATATCATAGCACTTTCAAATCACTGTCTGCATTAAACACTATGATAAGCAATTTAGTAAAAACATGTAATTTCCCCCATGATTCTAGACCTTTTATGAAGACAACCAAACAAAACCATTCTTTAAATATGTCAACTAACTTTAGCTAAGTACTCATTTATTTTATATAACAACAAAACAATAGATTATGAAAGGGCTGGTATCTATTTGAACAGAAATTAAATTTCCAATCATTATCATGAACATTCTGTTTTTATTTATTTTTGACAAATGGAAAAGGCTATTTTTTTTAAAACAGCTCTAAAACACTAATTCCAGCCTGTTTTAAATGTTTACCTCAAATTCTTTTCCCAACCACCTCCAAAATAAAAATAAATATAAAATTAGAAGAATTAACAAGTAAGCCATTTTGATTCTTCTGGGTCAAACCACATGCATTAAGTACTGACTATTGCCATTAAATACCAAAAGTGCAAATGAACTCTTAAAACATTACCTTATCATACCTGTTGAGGGACAGGCTTATTAAATCACAAAGAAGATTTTCACAATGCTCTTCAAATAGGCTGACATTGGTTAAACTGTCACCTGCCAGATTCATAAACTGATGACTATATATAACTTGTTCTAAAAATGGAATAAGATAAATTCTGTTTAAAACTACAGATTTTAGTAATTCAGAAAGAGGAAAGTGACTGTACACCTTTAAATTAACATAACAAAACTGCAAAATAACAGTTAAAAGCAAATGTTTTGCAAATAAAACTTTGAAAACAATTCCTTTCTTATACGAGCAGTGATAGACATTAGCTTAAAAAAGTTTCAATCCTCCCAAGTACCATTTAATAGATTTTCTTAATTTGGCCATCTGAAGAGCAACAATGCAACATCACTTCAAAGAAAAAAATACAAGACAGGAAACACTAGAAAATCTTTACCCATATTTCTAACCAATAAAGCCTTTAAAACATTATTCCTTTAACAAATACTAAAAAAATAACCATGTACAATTGTTTTTTGGCATGAAATAGAGCAAACGAAGGTAACAGATACCAAAATTTGAACCTGTCAGAGTAAGTTCATCTGAGTATTGCTCTAAGAATATATTATTTGAAATACAGTCCACATGAGAGAGGAAATCATGTTTGTGTACACCTTTATATGTTTGCATGTATGTATATAAGTGCTTACACATATACACATACACATATATGTATTTTCATATTATTAATGCATTGAAAAGTAGGTATTGAGGTAAAGGATATGTTTATTACCTAAATAATTAATAATTTACAATTACAGGAGACGTTAAGATGGCGGAGGAGTAGGACATGGATATCACCTTCCTCCCCACAAATACATCAGAAATACAACTACACGTGGAACAACTCCCACAGAACACCTACTGAACGCTGGCAGAAGACTTCAGACTTCCCAAAAGGCAAGAAACTCCCCATGTACCTGGGTAGGGCAAAAGAGAAAAGAATAAACAGAGACAAAAGAATAGGGATGGGACCTGCACCAGTGGAAGAGAGCTGTGAAGGAGGAAAGGTTTCCACACACTAGGAAGCCCCTTCGCGGGTGGAGACCGTGGGTGGCGGAGGGGGAAGCTTCGGAGCCGCAGAAGAGAGCGCAGCAACGGGGGTGCGGAGGTCAAAGCGGGGAGATTCCTGCAAAAAGGATCGGTGCCAACCAGCACTAACCAGCCCGAGAGGCTTGTATGGTCACCCGCCAGGACGGGTGAGGGCTGGGAGCTGAGGCTCAGGCTTCGGAGGTCAGATCCCAGGGAGAGGACTGGGGTTGGCTGCGTGAAGAAAGCCTGAAGGGGGCTAGTGCGCGACAGCTAGCTGGGAGGGAGTCCAGTAAAAACTCTGGACCTGCCTAAGAGTCAAGAGACCATTGTTTCAGGGTGTGTGAGGAGGGGGGATTCAGAGCACGGCCTAAACGAGCTCCTGAGACGGGCATGTGCCACGGCTACCAGCACAGACACCAGAGACAGCCATGAAATGCTAAAGACGCTGCTGTAGCCACCAAGAAACATCTGTGCAAGCACAGGTCACTATTCACACCTCCCCTCCCAGAAGCCTGTGCAGCCTGCCACTGCCAGGGTCCCGTGATCCAGGGACAACTCCCGCGGGAGAACACACCGTACACCTCAGGCTGGTGCAATGTCATGCTGGCCTCTGCTGCCACAGGCTCTGCCGCATTCCTTAACCCTCCCTCCCCGCAGCCTGAGTGAGCCAGAGCCCCCTAGTCAGCTGCTCCTTTAACCCCGTAATGTCTGAGCAAAGAACAGACGCCCTCAGGCGACCTACACACAGAGGTGGGTCCAAATCCAAAGCTGAACCCCAGGGGCTGTGTGAACAAAAATGAGAAAGGGAAATTACTCTCAGCAGCCTCAGGGCAGCAGATTAATCTCCACAATCAACGTGATGTACCTGCATCTGTGGAATAAGTGAACAGACAACGAATCATCCCAAAATTGAGGCGGTGCACTTTGGGAGCAACTGTAGACCTAGAGTTCGCTTTCTCGTCTAATTTGTTTCTGGTTTTATGTTTATCTTAGTTTAATCTTTAGTTTATTATCATTGGTAGATTTGTTTATTGATTTGATTGCTCTCTTCCTTTTTACTTTTTTTAATATATAGATACATATATTTTTCCTTCTTCTCTTTTTGAGAGTGTGTATGTGCATGTTTCTTTGTGCGATTCTGTCTGTATAGCTTTGCTATTGCCATTTGTCCTAGGGTTCTGTCTGTCCGTTTTTTTCTTTTTTCTTTTTGGCATAGTTTGTAGCTCTTATTATCACTGGTGGATTTGCTTTTTGGTTTGGTTGCTCCCTCCTTTCTTTCTTTCTTCGTTTTAATACTTCTAATTTTTTAAATCATTTTTTAATTCTTTAATACCTTTCTTTTCTTTTCTTTATTTCTTTCTATTTTTCTCCCTTTTCCTCTGAGCAGTGTGCCTGACAGAGTCTTTGTGCGCCGGACGGGTGTCAGGCCTGTGCCTCTGAGGTAGCAGAGCCAAGTTCAGGACACTGGTCCACCAGACACCTCCCGGCTCCACGTAATGTTAAACAGCGAAAGCTCTCCCAGAGATCTCCATGTCAAAGCTAAGACCCAGTTCCACTCAACAACCAGCAAGCTACAGTGTGGATATCTTATGTCAAACAACTAGAAGGACAGGAACACAACCCCACCCATTAGCAGAGAGGCTGCCTAAAATCATAATAAGGTCACAGACACCCCAAAACACACCACCGGATGCAGATCTGCCCACCACAAAGATAAGATCCAGCTTCATCCACCAGAACACAGGCACTAGTCCCCTCCACCAGGGAGCCTACACAATCCACCGAACCAACCTTAGCTAGTGGGGGCAGACTCCAAAAACAGCAGGAACTATGAACTGCAGACTGCAAAAAGGAGACCCCAAACACAGTAAGTTAAGCAAAATGAGAAGACAGAGCAATATGCAGCACATGAAGGAGCAAGGTAAAAACCCACCATATCAAACAGATGAAGAGGAAATAGGCAGTCTACCTGAAAAAGAATTCAGAGTAATGACAGTCAAGATGATACAAAATCTTGGAAACAGAATGGAGAAAATACAAGAAACATTTAAGAAGGACCTAGAAGAACTAAAGAGCAAACAAACAATGATGAACAACACAATAAATGAAATTAAAAATTCTCTAGAAGGTATTAATAGCAGAATAACTGAGGCAGAAGAACAGATAAGTGACCTGGAAGATAAAATACTGGAAATAACTACTGTAGAGAAAAATAAAGAAAAAAGAATGAAAAGAATTGAGGACAGTCTCAGAGACCTCTGGGATAACATTAAACACAGCAACATTTGAATTATAGGGGTCCCAGAAGAAGAGAAAAAGAAAGGGACTGAGAAAATATTTGAAGAGATTGTAGTTGAAAACTTCCCTAATATGGGAAAAGAAATAGTCAAGCAAGTCCAGGAAGCACAGAGTCCCACACAGGATAAATCCAAGGAGAAACATGCCAAGATACACATTAATCAAACTAATACAAAGAAAAAATATTAAAAGCACAAGGGAAAAGCAACTATTAACATACAAGAGAATCCCCATAAGGCTAACAGCTGATCTTTCAGCAGAAAACTCTGCAAGCGAGAAGGGAGTAGCAGGACATATTTAAAGTGATAAAAGGGAAAAACCTAAAACCAAGATTACTCTACCCAGCAAGGATCACATTCAGATTCGACAGAGAAATTAAAACCTTTACAGACAGGTAAAAGCTAAGAGAATTCAGCACCACCAAATCAGCTTTACAACAAATGCTAAACGAACTTCTCTAGGCAGGAAACACAAGAGAAGGAAAAGACCTACAACAAACACAAAACAATTAAGAAAATGGTAAGAGGAACATACATATGGATAACTACCTTAGATGTAAATGGATTGAATGCTCCAACCAAAAGACATAGACTGGCTGAATGGATACAAAAACAAGACCTGTATATATGCTGTCTACGAGAGACCCACTTCAGACCTAGGGACACATACAGACTGAAAGTGAGGGGATGGAAAAAGACATTCCATGCAAATGGAAATCAAGAGAACTGGAGTAGCAATTCTCATATCAGACAAAATAGACTTTAAAAAAAAGACTATTACAAGAGACAAAGAAAGACACTATATAATGATGAAGGGATCAATCCAAGAAGAAGATATAACAATTGTAAATATTTATGCACCCAACATAGGAGCACCTCAATACATAAGGCAAATGCTAACAGCCATAAAAAGGGAAATCAACAGGAACACAATAACAGTGGGGGACTTTAACACCCCACTTTAACCAATGGACAGATCATTCAAAATAAAAATAAATAAACACAAGCTTTAAATGATGCAATAAACAAGATGGACATAACTGATATTTATAGGACATTCCATCCAAAAACAACAGAATATACTTTCTTGTCAAGTGCTCAAGGAACATTCTCCAAGATAGATCATATCTTGGGTCACAAATCAAGTCTTAGTAAATTTAAGAAAACTGAAATCGTACCACGTATCTTTTCCGTCAACAACATTATGAGACTAGATATCAATTACAGAAAAAAAACTGTAAAAAATAAAAACACATGGAGGCTAAACAATACACTACTAAATGACCAAGTGATCACTAAGAAATCAAAGAGGAAATCAAAAAATACTTAGAAACAAATGACAAAGAAACCATGATGACCCAAAACCTATGGGATACAGCAAAAGCAGTTCTAAGAGGGAAGTTTATAGTAATAAAATCCTACTTCAAGAAACAAGAAACATCTCAAGTAAACAACCTAACCTTACACCTACAGCAATTAGAAAGAGAAGAACAAAACAAACCCCACAGTTAGCAAAAGGAAAGAAATCATACAGATCAGAATAGAAATAAATGAAAAATAAATGAAGGAAACAATAGCAAAGATCAATAAAACTAAAAGCTGGTACTTTGAGAAGATAAATTGGAGAACAGTATGGAGGTTCCTTAAAAAACTACAAATAGAATTACCATATGACCCAGCAATCCCACTACTGGGCATATACCCTGAGAAAACCAAAATTCAAAAAGAGTCATGTACCAAAATGTTCATTGCAGCTCTATTTACAATAGCCCAGAGATGGAAACAACCTAAGCGCCCATCATCGGATGAATGGATAAAGAAGATGTGGCACATAATCACAATGGGATATTACTCAGCCTTAAAAATAAATGAAATTGAGCTATCTGTAATGAGATGGATAGACCTAGAGTCTGTCATACAGAGTGAAGTAAGTCAGAAAGAAAAAGACAAATACCGTATGCTAACACATATATATGGAATTTAAGGAAAAAAAAATGTCATGAAGAACCTAGGGTTAAGACAGGAATAAAGACGCAGACCTACTGGGGAACGGATTTGAGGATATGGGGAGGGGGAAGAGTGAGCTTTGACAGGGCGAGAGAGAGTCATGGACATATACACACTAACAAACGTAGTAAGGTTGATAGCTAGGGGGAAGCAGCCGCAAGGCACAGGGATATTAGCTCAGTGCTTTGTGACAGCCTGGAGGGGTGGGATAAGGAGAGTGGGAGGGAGGGAGACGCAAGAGGGAAGACATATGGGAACATATGTATATGTATAACTGATTCACTTTGTTATAAAGCAGAAACTAACACACCATTGTAAAGCAATTATACCCCAATAAAGATTTAAAAAAAAAAAAAAAAGAAAAAAGGGAGAGGACTCAAGTCAACAGAATTAGAAATGAATAAGAAGTAACAACTGACACTGCTGAAATACAAAACATCACGAGAGATTACTACAAGCAACTATATGCCAGTAAAATGGACAACCTGGAAGAAACTGACAAATTTTTAGAAAAGCACAACCTCCCAAGACTGAACCACGAAGAAATGGAAAATATAAAGAGACCAATCAGAAACTGAAACACAATCACAAGCATAGAAATTGAAACTGTCATTAAAAATCTTCCAACAAACAAAAGCCCAGGACCAGATGGCTTCACAGGCGAATTCTATGAAACATTTAGAGAAGAGCTAACACCTATCCTTCTCGAACTCTTCCAAAATATAGCAGAGAGAGGAACACTCCCAAACTCATTCTATGAGGTCACCATCACCCTGATACCAAAACCAGACAAAGATGTCACAAAACAAGAAAAATACAGGCCAATATCACTGATGAACATAGATGCAAAAATCCTCAACAAAATACTAGCAAACAGAATCCAACAGCACATTAAAAGGATCATACACCATAATCAAGTGGGGTTTATCCCACAGAAATACAGATCAATGGAACAGGATACAAATCTCAGAGATAAACCCACATACATACGTTCACCTTATTTTTGATAAAGGAGGCAAGAATATAAAATGGAGAAAAGACAGCCTCTTCAATAACTGGTGCTGGGAAAAATGGACAGCTACGTGTAAAAGAATGAAAGTAGAACACTCCCTAATACCATACACAAAAATAAACTCAAAATGGATTAAAGGCCTAAATGTAAGGCCAGACACCATAATAACACTCTTCGAGGAAAACATAGGCAGAACACTCTATGACATAAATCACAGCAAGATCCTTTTTTACTCACCTCCTAGAGAACTGGATATAAAACGAATATAAACAAATGGGACCTAATGTCATATACCCTGAGAAAACCATAATTCAAAACGAATCATGTACTACAGTGTTCATTGCAGGACTATTTACAATAGCCAGGACATGGAAGCCACCTAAGTGTCCATCAACAGATGAAAGGATAAAGAAGATGTGGCACTTATATACAATGGAGTATTACTCAGCCATAAAAAGAAAGGAAACTGAGTTATTTGTAGAAAGGTGGATGGATACAGAGTGAAGTAAATCAGAAAGAGAAAAACAAATACCGTATGTTAACACATATATTTTATCTAAAAAAGAAAAAAAAAGGTTCTGAAGAACCTAGAGGCAGGACAGGAATAAAGACACATACGTAGAGAACAGACTTGAGGACATGGGGAGGGGGAAGGGTAAGCTGGGACGAAGTGAGAGAGTGGCATGGACATATATACACTACCAAATGTAAAATAGATAGCTAGTGGGAAGCAGCCGCACAGCACAGGGAGCTCAGCTCTGTGCTTTGTGACCACCTAGAGGGGTGGGATAGGGAGGATGGGAGGGAGACCCAAGAGGGAGGAGATATGGGGATATATGTATATGTATAGCTGATTCAGTTTGTTATAAAGCAGAAACTAACACACCACTGTAAAGCAATTATACTCCAATTAACATGTTAAAAAAAAAAAAGAAATCCTTTTAATTTGTAACGAAGTCAAGTAGTAAGCCTGTCTGTAGTTAGTCCTGACACTTTAAGACAGTAAGTGCTACGTTATAATGTACACATCATTGTGTTAATCACAAAGACTGTTCTGAACATTAAAAATGCTCAAGTGCTTAAAAAAATAATAATAATAATTTACAATTTTATAATATTTATAGAAAATTGCCAATTTGATAACGGAAACTAAAGGTGTCAAAGAGCAAGACCAAGAAATAAATAGGCAACATGTGAAATAAGATTACCATCCATAATATATACAGACCTCTACTAATTAATTAAAGAAAGGCGGGAAAGAATGAAACAAGAGATAAAACAAGTACTTTGCAAAATATAATGAACAGGTAATTAATAAAGCAAATATAAAAAGACAATAAAATTAAAGATGCTCCACTTCACTGGTAATCGGGAAATTGCAAAAACAGAGGCTCAGTATCATTTTTCACACATTAGTTGGCAAAAAATACGATTAATAATATCCACTACTGGCAAGAGTATGAGGCAAAGGCATGTTCACAGTTAGTGTACATAAATTGTGGAAACTTAATATACAACACCAGAGAAGCATATAAAATACTATAAGTGCAATGTGCCACATCAATTCCAAAAACCTAATCTACTAAATAACTTGTACAAGTATTCAAAGATGTATATCTTATATCTACATAAGGATGTTCAATGAAATATTATTTGTAATACCAAAATAAACAGAATTAACTGAAATATCAAAAAATAGACTTGGCTAAATAAATTATGATAGGTCCATAAAACTGTATGAACTAACATGAACAGATCTCTAAAAAACTGTTAAATGAAACCCTACATTAGGACAATATGATGATACCATTTGTGGTTAGAAAGAAAAACAAAAACCCTACCTATGAGTTTCTATATATGTATACTAATAGATAGTAAGTATGGATGGATGAATAAATGGACCAAGCCGTTGCCAGTAGTTATCTCTAGAAAAAAGAAGTAAGACCTTCATTTTTCAGTTTGGTTACTGTTTGATTAAAAAAATAATAATAATCAGAAAGCACTTATTGTATAATTTTAAAAAACAATTTAGCTTAAAAAACATTTACATTGAAAAGGGACATAAATCAGAAATCCATAAACTTACTCAATTTTTCACCAAGCATGTGAAGAATTTCCAGCACTAGCCAATGGATATCTAAGTGGAGATGTAACAAATGCCATGATGGTGGGAAAAGCTGTGAATGACATTAAAAACTGTGACTGAAAATTCATTAACACTTTATTAGGTATTTTATAGCATGTCACAACACTCCTCCATAATGCACAAGTTAACCTAACACTATTCAAAAGCTCAAGAGAAACCTCTGTCTTGTTCATTAGAGGATTTT
Source organism: Neophocaena asiaeorientalis asiaeorientalis (assembly GCF_003031525.2). NCBI lineage: Eukaryota > Metazoa > Chordata > Mammalia > Artiodactyla > Phocoenidae > Neophocaena > Neophocaena asiaeorientalis. The sequence continues at coordinate 3,093,317 of NW_020174704.1, read as the reverse complement.
TTCACTGGAGATCTTTAAAAGCAAGATATACTCTTAACTGATGTTGTTTAAGACAGACCCACCTTGGGGCTGCTGAACAGACTTGTACAGTAAAGGCCCCTACCAACCAACTGAGATTCTACTACAGCTGCAAGGCAGTAAATGAATTTCTTTAAACACTTATTTTCATGATTTTGTTTTAGACTTTAGCTAGGAAATATGTTTTTCAATGTAATGAATACCCAGGAACTTCCATAAGATATTTTAACAAGAACTTCTGGATTATCATTTAGACACTACTGTCATGCCCATACAGAAACTAAAGTTAAAAGTGGTGAAGAAATTTACCCCTCAATTAATGCTTTAGAATTCAAACCTAATTCTATCTGATTCAAAAGCCAGTGCTCTTTACTGTGCTAGCAGATTATCAATAAACTTTCTCCAGTCAACATTTCAAATCACTAAAATACTACAATGATACATACTTTTTATTAAAACAACTATGATGAATGATGGAGAGGGGTTTTGCCTTATCAAACATGCAAACAAAATAAAACACAACACTAATAAAACAGTGCTGGCTCAGAAATAGATAGTAAATAGCAAAAATAGGGAAGAGAGAAATGGATACACATGATATGTCAAATCAGTGGGGAAAGCATAGGTCATTCAATAAGAGACAGGATTATTAACTTATTCATCTGTAAGAAGCTAGATTTCCTACCTCACAGTACATTTTTTAAAAAGAGATAAATTAAAGAGATAAGTATAAAAAAAAGTATGTTTTTTACAATAGCATAGGAATGATACCAAAGAAAAAAACTGATAAATATAACTATATAAAGAAACTTAAATCATCTATCTACCTAGCAAGTCAGCTTAATTGCTGAAAAAAAAGATAAACGAAAATATTCGTAATACATCATACCAACAAATAGTATCTCTAATTTTAAAAAGTCCCTAAAAAAGAATAAAAGACAGATGCTCAACTGTAAATACCAATGAAAGCATTAGCCTTCATATATGAGAATGGTAAAATATAAGAAATATATAGAGTCTTGAAAGATGCTTTTTATTTTATGATTTTTTCGTTTTGCTGATATTTCAGAAGAGAACAGTATTTCAGCATATGATTTTTTTGTTTATGTGTTGAAGACTCCATTCCCCTGCTTTAAAAATTCAGTCTTCTGATCTTCAAATAACCTATACTCTCAAGTCTGTCTAATTAAAAGCCTATGAAAGGCAAAACCTAGTTTGAGGACACTTGCACACATTTTTTTATTTCTGCTGCTAGATAAATTATTAATTTTAATTTTCTTAAGCATTTGATGGATATTCAGAAAATAAAAATCAGTCCAATTTACAGAGACTAAAAAGAAAGAAAAATATCCCTCCCAGCACAATCCACCCAGGAATCTTTATTAATTGACATGATTAAAAACAATTACCTATTTGGTTTCTGTGGATTAGATATATTCACCTGTGAATTCAGTTGGAATTCTATTTACTTTTATTATTACATATATTGATCCCTGATAAGAAGAGTCAATTTTTTATTACTGTTAAATTTCACAGAAATATAAACATTTAATTGTACCTTATATTTTGGCAAAGACTCGTTCCTAAAAACTGAATGTTATTAAAATTGGTGAAGTCAAATAGAAGAGATTGAGAATTCAGGGAATGCCACGGGAAACTATAATTTGTCACTCACAGCAGCTCACATTTTCCTATGAAGAATTTGTTAATTACATCCACAGGCTGGATCATGCTAACACATTTTTATAAACCAAACCAGAGAGTGATCATCACAGGTAGGAAAAAAAAGGGGGGCACAGTTAAAACAATCTTAATCATATTCTGAAAATATCTCAAAAGCCAGAACAGACATAATGATGTGGTTTTGAAAGCATAGCTTTTTAAAGATGATCTTCTTGAATCTTACTATAATATAAAATAGTGTTTGCCCAAACTTTTATCAGTGGTAAAGAGTATACAAATTTTAGAAAACAAAGGTTATTTGATTTACTTTGAAACTTTTAAACATTTGCATTGTTACAACTGGAATAGTTATCACTGATTCAACGTAAACTACATCTAAGCACTTTATGCATTTTAATTATTCAATTCTCCCAATAACTCTAGGAAGCTAAACCAATTACACAGATGGAAAGACTGAAGCAAGAGGTGTTATTTGCCTGATGGCACATAATTAACAAAAGGAGGAGCCAGTATTTCAACTCAGGCAGTCTGGTCCAAGAACTACACTCTTGACTAATTTCCCTCATTCTTGAATGAATAGTCCATGTGGGGAGGAAAAAATACCTGATACTTTAAACATTAAATGAAACAAAGCAAACCTTAGTCTGGTTTTGATTTACAAATGCTCCTGTATTAATAATGGGAAGTTCTGATAGGTGTCCTATATACAAGAGTAATCCATGAAGCTCATCAATCAACACTGAGGGAAGTTGTGCCTCCAAAGTCTGGTAGGGATGGACAGGAACATGGCTTTCAGCATTTGGTACTTGCAGGGACCTAAAACACGATGAGATACAATAAGCAATTAGAGGCTGGATAAATTTGCACTCAGAAATTCATGCATTATTCATATTACTCATCTGACAGCCTACCTGAAAATGAAGACTTTAACATAATGAAGAAATGTTATGCACTGCTGCCTAATATTGGCTGCTTTGCAATGTAGGGTTGATATCTTCCCTAAAACCAAAATAGATAATGTTAATCATTGTTTAAATAAACAGTGGGCAGTGACAAAAAAATTGTGAGCCATATAAGTAGCAATTCTCTAGCTTTTCATTTTTTCAACTGACTCCTATATGGTGCTTACCATCCCCCACCCCCCATACTGCTCTTAGTAAGGTCACCAGTGAAATCACGTTGTCCAATCTAATGGGCACCACTTGTGCTCAATTAACTTGCCCTTATAGGAGCATTCACTACACCTGGCTTCACTGATGTCACACGCTGCCAGTCTTCTTTCTTTCTCACTTACCTATAATTCTCATCATGTTCTCTCTGCTTTTGTTTTCTGTTTTACTCATTTGCCCTAGAGTGGTTATGAGTGTTTTGCACATAGTAACCACCCAGATAATTTTTGCTGATTTTTGCTGATGTAAATGTTGAAGTGAGGGAAAGACGGCATGGTTTGAGAGAGATAGGAATAAGTCATTTGGGGCCTTACAAGTCATAATAAGGAGTTTTGATTTCATTGAAATACAGTAGATGGCCTTTCATTGGGTTTTGATCTAGGAGGAACAGGAATTGATATACATTTAAAGCAGATTTTGTACACAGATGATAGAGGGGCAAAGGAGGATGTGTTAAGAGCCCTATAGCAGTAATTCAAGAGATCATAGGAAAATGGGTAGGCTGAAGGTATATTTTGGTCATAAACCTACTGGGAATCCAATGGATGATATGAGTTTAAAGGAAATTAAAGAATCAAGAATGACATATAGGCAACTGTTAGCACCATGTAATGAGTGGAGAAAACATGGGCAGTATGAATTGGTTTTGGAAGACATCACAGATGTACACTTTGCACTATCTAAGCAATCCAAGGACAGATGTCAGGCAGTTTGACATGCAAGGCCTGGAGTGCAAAGGAGAGGTCTGGGATGTAGGTAAACCTTTTGGAGTTGTTATCATTTAGAAATAAAGGAACTGATGAGATCGTACATGTAGGGAAAGATGTACAGAGAGGAGACTCAAACTGAGACCTGAGGAGACTGATTATTAGTAGTAAACCTGAGGGAGGAGGAGCTGGCAGGAGAAGGGGGGGAAAAACTTACTATAGGCAACAAATTATCACCCATATTAAACATAAGGCAAAATTCATTTTTAAATTTGTATTCAAATGAGCAAATGTGGATACTATTTGGCAAAACAGGAGCATAAGCATAAAGATAATGTCCATATATCCACATACCAAACAGTTCAGTGCACTTTTATAGCTTAATTATACTTCGCTTACAAAAGTCATATGATCTCCCAGTGTCACAATTCTCAGCCCGTAAATGAAGTACTCTCTTAAAAACAACTGCTGTGGGATTCCCTGGTGGTGCAGTGGTTTGGCGCAGTGCTTAAGAATCTGCCTGCCAATGCAGGGGACACGGATTCGAGTCCTCGTCTGGGAAGATCCCACATGCCATGGAGTAACTAAGCCCATGCACCACAACTACTGAGCCTGCACCCACAGGCCACAACTACTGAAGCCCGAGCACCTAGAGCCCATGCTCCGCCACAAGAGAAGCCACCACAATGAGAAGCCCACGCACCACAATGAAGAGTAGACCCTGCTCACCACAACTAAAGAAAGCCCACATGCAGCAACAAAGACCCAATGCAGCCAAAAATAAATAAATTAATTAGTTAAAAAAAAAAAAACTGCTGTGAACTGCTGCATCTGGCCACGATGGAGTAAAAGGAATCAGAATTACCCAGCTCCCACCTTAAACTAGAAAACCAAAAACAGTAAAACAATAATTTTCAGGCATTGGACAAAGGCAACACAAGACTGCTATCCCAGAGAGAAGTCCTAAGATTGCACCAGCTTCCCACCTAGAGACAGTTTATAGGCTGCAGCACAGGGAGAGAGAATTCAGAGCCCAAATCACTGAGTCAAAGAGACATGAGATCTGAGTTTAGGGTAGTCTAAATTTGCAGGATAAAAGTACCAAAGAAGAAAGAAAGCTACACAAAAAAAAGAGCCCTAGGGCTTCTCTGGTGGCGCAGTGGTTCCAAGTCCACCTGCCGATGCAGGGGACACGGGTTCATGCCCCAGTCCGGGAGGACCCCACATGCCGCAGAGCGGCTGGGCCCGTGAGCCATAGCTGCTGAGTCTGCGCGTCTGGAGCCTTGATCCGCAACGGGAGAGGCCACGACAGTGAGAGGCCCGCATACCTCAAAAAAAAAAAAAAAAGAGCCCTAGAAATGTACAGAGGGGTCCCCTTTGAGTCTTTGACTAAGTACTGATCTGTAGGCCAGAGAAAAACACCAGAAAAAGCTTACTCAAACCAGGGAACAGTTCAAGTTTCCACCAGCAAGAAAGAAAGAAAAAAATACACCACAAAGAATCCTCAGAAGCCTTACTAGAACTAAATTAACATTAGACTAAAGGTTACTTTTTAAAAGTCCTAACAAAATATACAACAAGCCTCAAAAAGATCCCATGGATTACAAGTACTCAACAGTAAGCCAGAACAAAATTCAACACTAGTTTTAGGAATACAAGAAAATTCAGAAAGCAGCAATGTAAAATCTATAATGTCCATCACACAATAAAAAATTACTAGATGTTCAAAAGAGCAGAAAAATGTATCATAAAACTAGAAGAAAAATCAACCAATACAAACAGACCCAGAAATGACAATGATGAAAGAATCTGCAGTCAATGAAGCTAAAAACAGTGGAAGGCATAAAAAAAATCCAAATAAAATGCCTAGGGACAAAAAAAATACAATATCTGAAAAAGGGGTAACATCAATAGCTATATTTAATAACAGGTATCAGTAAAAAATAACATTATGTATGCTATTCTGCCTCAACAGGAAAGCAATCCAGGGAGTAAAATCAACAGAATAAGAACCATATGCACTTCAGTAAGTGACCCTAAATAAGGGCTTCCTGGGGAGAGTTGAGGGCCAAGGGTTTACATGAGTTTATTAACAAAGCCCTGACACAGCTGCATGGCAGGAGTAAGCTTATGTAGGGATAGTCTTTAATACGCTAACCTGCCCAACAAATCTGTTAGTAAGTTTTTTAAGTAATAATACCAGCCAAAATGTCAGTGTAACAAGTAACCATTTCAAAAAATAGTCCATTGTAGTAATTTTAGGTCAGTAAGTGCTTTTCAAAGAATAATCTTGCTCAATAAATGCCTTCCACAAACCCAATTTAATTAAGTCACTCTATATAGTAAAGGTATTTTTGCTGTTTCCACTACAATCTTATAGACACTCTCCAGGAGTTTCAAAATAAAATTCTGGGTCTTTGGTATTGCTTACAAAGACACCTATGATTGCATCCCTTCCAAAAATTAACCACTCACACACACTTGAGTCCAACCATACGTAATTATTACTTACTCCCTGCTCCCTGAACTTTTATGTTTTTATATACCTCAATGTCTTTGTCTATACAGTTGTTTGTACCTGGAACTCATCCTATCCCCAAAACTTCTCCAAAATTTTTTGCCTGGCTAATTCCTCCTCATCCTTGAAGACCCAGATCTGCCATCACTCAGTGATGAGCACATAAATGGATAAAGCCCTTGGCTCCTGTAGCAGCTTTTGCATGCCTCTGTTACTACACTCTTCCATCTACCATGCTGACTATGCTTGTTTATCTGTCTTACTCAACTGCAAACTCTTCAGCAGCATAATTTTCCTCTTTGATTCATCAGCACCTTGCACAGTACCTGGCATGAAGCAGGGACCCAGGTGATAATGAAACAGTAATATCCAACATTTACTGAGGACAAACTAACAAAACAAAACAGCCCTGACAGCTGATAACTAACAATTAGGCCATGACGCTCCCTACTGAAATTAAACAGTTGTCATACAATATCAAAAATAATCATACAAGATCACTCCATGATTATGGTGAAACAAGAAAAACACAAAACCTCTCTGTAATCATGTCTGACACAGAAACAAGGCACTACACAACCACACAAAAACAAACAAAATACAGAAACAGACTACCCTCCTCTTCCAGCTAAAATAACTATTGCTTCATTACAAATTAGAATCTTCCCTTGCGTCCTTCTGTGTGTCCCACCTTCTGGAGAAAAATTAAAAATTAACTTAGTCATCAAATTGCTCCTGCTTCTTAACAGCATCAAATCCAGAATAAAGCCATAGCCCCCTTAAACTCTACCCCAAATCAGCCAGCACAAGCGCATACCCTGTCAAAAGCCCCTCCCTACTTCCTCTTACTGAGAAGCCCCAACTGTTCCTCATGATGTATATCTCCCCCTTGCTTCCTAAGCTAATAAACCCTTCAAAGGTGGGATCCAAGTGATCTTTGGTTGCTGGGCATCACTAATAACAGATACTAGGCTAAGCACCTAATACACATTATGTCATTTAGTCCTCACAAGAACTCAATGGTGGGAACTATTACCTAATGTGAGACCCACAATTAGCTAGGGTTAGAACACAGGCTGACCACAGAGTCATGATTCTAAATACTACACTGTACCAGAACTGTTAGAAAGGAGAAGCAGCTAGCCTGAACTAAAACACACTGCCCTTCAATTCCCTTCACTACCTTAACTATACCAATTCCCCCACAAATCAGCAATCCATTAAATGTTAAAAACAAACAGGGACTTCCCTGGTGGCGCAGTGGTTAAGAATCCGCCTGCCGATGCAGGGGACACAGGTTCAAGCCCTGGTCCGGGAGGATCATACATGCTGTGGAGCAACTAGGGCCGTGTGCCACAACTACTGAGCCTGAGCTCTAGAACCCACAAGCCACAACTACAGAGTCCAAGTGCCACAAGTACTGAAGCCCGTGCACCTAGAGCCCATGCTCCACAACAAAGAGAAGCCTCTGCAATGAGAAGCCCGCACATTGCAACAAAGAGTAGCTCCTGCTCACTGCAACTAGAGAAAGCCCGCGCGCAGCTACAAAGACCAAATGCAGCCAAAAATAAGAATAAATAAAATTTAAAATTAAAAAAAAACAAAAAGAGAAAGCAGAAAAGAAAAACAAGAAAGAGAGCATGAGGTCCAGCACTTTCTATTTCTCTAAGTTCTCCAGCCCACTCCCCATCCCCAAAGCAAGTTACTAATTCACTTCAAAGATGTTTAGCCTTAATTTTACTTGCAGATTTGGAAAAATACTATAAATTTCATCTACAAACAAAATTTAAGTGTCATAGTTTTTCTGAACACTAAATATAACTGTATCCTGAACTTCTGAACTATCACTTCCTTCACGTTATTATGATAGCCCAATGACACATCATAGATCCATGTACAATTCACTGTAAGGGAGCACCATTTCTTTTTGCCATTAAACATACTTAAAACTTACCAAAATCACAGTTGGCCTGTAATAAGGTTTCCAAGTTGTAGAGCTGTTGCCTAATTTAAAAAATGTAAGGTGAGAATTAGTTTTAGAGTAGTTTAAAGCATGCAACAACTACACAGTATTTCCAAATCTTTTACACAGCTTTAATGCCTCTCATTCGTGAATAATGTTTAACACTTCATGAATGTTTATTACTGTCAGCTTCAGGTAGTAAAGACTCTGAGAGAAAATAAAACATGTCTTTGACCTCCCAAAAAGATCTACTAACAGCTACATTTATCTCAAAAATTATATAAAATATCATAGATTTCCCCATCAAGAAGATACTGTTTATATCTTTAAGAAGTTTAAGATGGCTATATAAAACATCCTAGGTTAACAGTTATATAATGAAATGTTAAATTGTATCATGTAGTTACACAATAGGAGTTCTGAAGAGGAATAGAATATGTAATGTAGACTAATCAGGGGAAGTTTTAACTTACGATGTTCCACCTTAATTTCTGAGAATAATCTTCTCTTGCTATTCTTCCTAGTTGCCTTTCAGCTCCTTAAAGATTGAGCCACATTCATAACCTATGCCCTGGGTAAGACTCAACTCATTCTATAATGTTTAGGATTATACAGAATCACTCACACAGCCTATTTTCCCAATAAAACACATAATATGGCACAGGTTCCATGGGATGAGGGTGAGAGGGGAAATCCCTCCAACTTTCCATTTTCATTTAAATGTACCATGTATACATTCTTCTTTTAATTATATAAGTTTCAAGTATACAGCACTACAATTCCACATCTGTGTACACTACAACGTGATCACCACAAGTCTAATTACTATCCATCACCATACAGTTGACTCCCTTCACCTTTTTCACCCACCTACTAAACCCCTTCCCCTCTGGTAACCACTGATCTGTTCTCTGTAACTAAGAGTTTGTTTTTGTTTTATTTTGTTTGTTCATTTACTTTATTTAGATTCCATGTATTAGTGAAATCATATAGTATTTGTCTTTCTGTCTGACTTATTTCACTAAGTATAATACCCTCAAGGTCCATCCATGTTACTGCAAATGGCAGGATTTCACTCATTTTTAAGTCTGAATGGTATTCCATTGTGTGTGTGTATATGTGTGTATATAAATATTTAAAATTCCTTCATCCATTCATCCATTGAAGGACACTTAGGTTGTTTCCATATCTTTATATATTGACTGTTAAAAATAATGCTGCAATGAACACAGGGGGTGAATATATCTTTTCAAATTAGTGTTTCTATGCCCTTCAGATAAATACCCAGAAGTGGAACAGCTGGGTCATAGGTAGCTCTATTCTTAACTTTTTGAAGAACCTCCACACTGTTTTCCACAGTGACTGCACCAATTTACACTCCCACCAACAGGGCATGAGGATTCCCTTTTCTTCACATCTTCGTTTGTTATTTCTCGTCTTTTTGATAACAGCCATTCTAACAGGTGTGAGGTGACATCTCACTGTGGTTTTGATTTGCATTCCCTTAATGGTCACGTTGAACATCTTCTCATATATGCCTGTTGGTAATCTGCAAGTATTCTTTGGAAAAATATATGTTCAGATCCTCTGCCCATTTTTAAATCAGATTTGTTGTTATTGTTGTTGCTGCTGAGCAATATGAATTCTTTATATATTCTGGATATTAACCCCTTATATTAACCAAATATATGATTTGCAAATTACTTTCTCCCATTCAGTAGGTTGCCTTTTTACTTTGACGATGGTTTCCTCTGCTGTGAGTACCTTTTAGTTCGATGTAGTCACGTTTGTTTATCTTTGCTTGTTTCCCTTGCTTTTGGACTTAGAGCCACAAAAATATTGCTAAGACTGATGTCAATGAGGTTACTGCCTGTATTTTCTTCTATACATTTTATGGTTTCAGGTCTTATATTCAAGCTTTCAATGCATCTTGAGTTAATTTTTGTGTATGATGTAAGACAGGGGTCTAGTTTCATTCTTTTGCCTATGGCTGTCCAATTTTCCCAACACCATTTATTGAAGACTGCCCTTTATTGTATGTTCTTTGCTCTTTTTCCATAAATTGTCCCTATATGTGTGGGTTTTTCTGGGCCCTCAATTCTGTTCCATTCACCTATGTGTCTGTTTTTATGCCAATAACATACTGCTTGTTTACTATACCTTTCTAATACAGTTTGAAATCAGAAAGTGTCATGTCTCTAGCTTTGCTCTTCTTTCTCAGGATTGTTTTAGCAATTTGGGATCTCTTGTGGTTCCATATAAATTTTAGAATTACCATGTATACATTCTTTTTTTTTTTTTTTTTTT
>NW_020174704.1:3078805-3082524 GCF_003031525.2 Neophocaena asiaeorientalis asiaeorientalis | reverse complement strand
TTTTTACGGTACGCAGGCCTCTCACTGCTGTGGCCTCTCCCGTTGCGGAGCATAGGCTCTGGACACGCAGGCTCAGCAGCCATGGCTCACGGGCCCAGCCGCTCCGCAGCATGTGGGATCTTCCCAGACCGGGGCACAAACCCGTGTCTCCTGCATTGGCAGGCGGACTCTCAACCACTGCACCACCAAGGAAGCCCCCATGTATACATTCTTAATGTATTTTGGGCTAATAATTTGCCTTTAATAAGTGACTCCAAATATAAAATCTGAATTATGGACTAGGTTTTAAATAATAATGAATTATTTCAATTTCGTTAATTGTGATTATGAGGTAATGTTTATGTTTAAAAAATAAGTTCATATTTTTAAGAGATACATACTGACGAAATTAAGGGTGAGATGACATGATGCCTGGAATTTGCTTAAGAAATACTTAAGCCAAGAGTAGAGGGATAAGGACAGATGAAGGAAATGTGATAAACCCTTGACGTTTATCGTAACTGAGGGAGGGTATATGGAGGTTCGTTATACTATTCTCTCTACATCTGTGTATGTTTGAAAATTTTTATTAAAAATATTTTTAATGTTGTCCAGGTTAATCATATTTCTATTACATATTCTATTATAGTCTGAAAAATATATTTGCAAGTCTGAGTTCATTCTCTAAAGATTACTGAAAAATTATGACTATTAAGCAACAAAAGATTTTATTTTCTTCCAAAATTATGGAATAGTTCAAAGCCTAAAATATTTGTCTTCAATATATGATGTCAAATACAGAAGAATGAAAATTCTGAAAATCACTAAAAAAGAACTCATTAAAACCATTATTCCATCAAACATTATTGCTTAATTGTTGTTACTGATAAGATAATCAAGTAAGCAGCAATCACAATTCTACAGGTGCTTTTGTAATATCAGTATTAGAAAACACCCAGCAATGTAACTTAAATCTGAAAAGCATCTACACTCAATGGCAGTTTTAAAACAGAAGACAAAACATACCTCAAGAGATGAAAGAGAACTCTAGATGAATTCACTAATGCTGTTTCAGTAACCCATTGAATGCCAAATATTTCCACTGTATCCTCTTCAAAATTAGTTGGTAAAGGATCAAGATTCAAAATCAGTCTGAAATGAAACTCTGATTTAATCTCATAAAAAGTATGCTATATCCCATACTATAGCGTGAGTTTTTTTTTGACATTATATGAATCCATGTTACACATGACATGTCAACAATGATGTTATAAAGTAAGGAAGTGCCTTGGTACCTTATATCTCAGTAACAGTACAACTGGACTATATTAAGAATTCAACCCTATACTGTGATAAAAAAAAAAAGTTTAAAGAGCAATATAATTTGAGGGAAAAATGTGGAAAGGGGTCTAGGGAACATACTTTCACCTGTCTTCAACTGTGGTCTTCAGTTGTAGAATTTCACCCTTTGAGGGGACATTTAATTTTTAAGACAGTTAAAAGGTATTCTGAGCCATCTCTAAAGAAGGGCATAATCAAGTTGAATAATAACGTTTAAGGTCTCAAAGAAGGTACAACTGTAATAATCAACAAAAATGGTTTCCTTTCTGACTGAAATTGCCTCAGCAGCTATTTCCAAAATATTTCAGCAACAGCAGTTTTACTGCAATATGTGTATACACATGTCCAAGACAAGAGCTTTGAAGATAACATTCCTGTGAACTTACACAATCTGGTGCATTAGAAAGTTAAAAAAAAATAAGTCTATAAGATTTCTATATGTTTAAATATATAGAGTGAGAAGACACTGGGGCAACAAAAAATGTGCATGTCTTAATTATTGAGATGCTTCAGAATATTATCTCATGTTTTAGAAGGAAATGGGACTTCAAAAAGCCCAGGTAGTTCAGAATTCACTTCAAGTAAATTAGTGCCCGGCTCCTTACTCCAAAGCTGAGGCAGCAGTGAGGTCAGAGAACATCAGGTAACAAGAAAGTTCTCCTTGCAAAAATCTTTCAGGTGTGCTCTAACCAGGAAACCAACAGAGCTAATAGCTTGCATCTGTGTGATATACTAAGCCGATTTACAAGAACATTGCCTGATGAACATTAAAGTTTAATGGACTTAAGTCATAATTAAATAACATTCCTAAACAGGCTGATAAAAAATCTGAATAGGGAAAAACAAAGTTTCCGACTTTTTACCTACCGCTTAAGAGCTCCGCTGGAAAGGTAGGACTCTCCAGAAAAATGTTTTCCTCCTCCTCTGTTGTCAAAATCACAAGAAAAGCAAGGGGGTTTGCACCATTCTGTCTCCAGCTCCAGCTCCAAGCTGTCGGTCAGGAACGTCGACGCAGCGGGACAGTTATCCATGTTTACTTCATGTCCTGAAATGTTTGGGGTTCATTATGATTATCATTAAGGGCTCCAAAGAAGTTGTGATGAGATTCCTGTAGGTGGGGAGGGCCGAGACATTGGGGGTGACCTCAGAAAGTTTCCCGAAAGCCGCCACCCCCCCGCACAAAGGAAAAAAACGAAAGGCCAAATCCTCAACAACTCTCCCCGCCACGGACTCCCCCAGATCAAGGCTGTCAGAACTTAGAATTCACCCCCGACCGGCTGTGGCAGTAACTTAAAATCCCCTCTACGTCAGACCCTGCAGCCCAGGGCAGGGTGAAGAAGAAAAAAGTGTTAGCAGGACAGACCTAGCTGCACTTCCAGTGCCCGCCTTGACCTGCGTCTTCCGCTACGTTACTAAACCGCACTGAGCCAGTTTCCCCGCAGTGTCTGGAACTGCAAGCTGCCTCGCAGACTGCAGGCGAGGATCAGTAGGGCCCGGCGCAAACCCGACTTCTCCCGGCCGGGGGCAAGCCCCGCCAGGTCCGCACAAGGCAGCGATCCGCGCGGGCCGGCCAAAGGGCGAGGGGAGCCGGTGTCCTGCGCCCCGGGGCGCCCCTGGTTTGGTGCACGTCGTACCTGCTCACACTTTCAGTCCCAACGATCCACCCTGGCGGTCCCGACCAGAGCCAGCTTGCCCGTGTGGTCTAAATCCCAAAAAGGCGAAATTCCCGCCAAGGCGCGCCCGCGCTCAGAAAGGGCGGGGCCACGGGGCAGCCCGCCCCCGGAGGTCCGCTCGCGAGGTCTCCGCGGGAACAGCCAGAGCTCCGTAAGTTCTCGCGAGAATCTTCCAGTCAAGGAGGCTGTTCGGCGTTTTGCCTTTTTTTTTCCTTTCTGTTTTTTTTTTTTTTTTTCCTTCAGTAGTTTTAATTGGTACTTTGGGCCGAAAGGCTGGGCCTCACCGAGAAAGGAAACTGAGGCTAAGGTGAGCAAGCCTTACGGACCGCGGGGTTGTCGTCCGGCCGAGTTTGGCAAAAGACCTCTGCTGAAGTGAGTCGCAGGCGGGTGTTTGAGGGCCGCGCCGTCCCCGCTTGTTCCTGCCCTCGTCCCAGCAGCTCTTTTGTTGAGGTGGAGGATGCCTATTGTTCATGAATTGTGGGCAAGGCAAGGCAAGTGCAAAAATGAGGTTAATCCAGTGTGTGGAAACACTGAGTAGGTCACGTGATACTTGTTTTCCGTATTAAAAAAAGTTTTTTTAATGACATATCTGGATAGGTTTAAGTTGCTTAAACTTGGACATGTTTGTAAAGAGTACACTTAAGGCATTTTTGTCTTTTTTTTTTTTTGGACCGTGGGGCTTGTGGGGATCTTAGTTCTCCCACCAGGGATCCAACTGGCGCCCCC